>NC_051863.1:96438622-96617008 GCF_015732765.1 Culex quinquefasciatus | reverse complement strand
ATTTAAGAATTTAAGAATTTAAGAATTTAAGAATTTAAGAATTTAAGAATTTAAGAATTTAAGAATTTAAGAATTTAAGAATTTAAGAATTTAAGAATTTAAGAATTTAAGAATTTAAGAATTTAAGAATTTAAGAATTTAAGAATTTAAGAATTTAAGAATTTAAGAATTTAAGAATTTAAGAATTTAAGAATTAAGAATTTACAATTTAAGAATTTAAGAATTTAAGAATTTAAGAATTTAAGAATTTAAGAATTTAAGAATTTAAGAATTTAAGAATTTAAGAATTTAAGAATTTTAAGAATTTAAGAATTTAAGAATTTAAGAATTTAAGAATTTAAGAATTTAAGAATTTAAGAATTTAAGAATTTAAGAATTTAAGAATTTAAGAATTTAATTTAAGAATTTAAGAATTTAAGAATTTAAGAATTTAAGAATTTAAGAATTTAAGAATTTAAGAATTTAAGAATTTAAGAATTTAAGAATTTAAGAATTTAAGAATTTAAGAATTTAAGAATTTAAGAATTTAAGAATTTAAGAATTTAAGAATTTAAGAATTTAAGAATTTAAGAATTTAAGAATTTAAGAATTTAAGAATTTAAGAATTTAAGAATTTAAGAATTTAAGAATTTAAGAATTTAAGAATTTAAGAATTTAAGAATTTAAGAATTTAAGAATTTAAGAATTTAAGAATTTAAGAATTTAAGAATTTAAGAATTTAAGAATTTAAGAATTTAAGAATTTAAGAATTTAAGAATTTAAGAATTTAAGAATTTAAGAATTTAAGAATTTAAGAATTTAAGAATTTAAGAATTTAAGAATTTAAGAATTTAAGAATTTAAGAATTTAAGAATTTAAGAATTTAAGAATTTAAGAATTTAAGAATTTAAGAATTTAAGAATTTAAGAATTTAAGAATTTAAGAATTTAAGAATTTAAGAATTTAAGAATTTAAGAATTTAAGAATTTAAGAATTTAAGAATTTAAGAATTTAAGAATTTAAGAATTTAAGAATTTAAGAATTTAAGAATTTAAGAATTTAAGAATTTAAGAATTTAAGAATTTAAGAATTTAAGAATTTAAGAATTTAAGAATTTAAGAATTTAAGAATTTAAGAATTTAAGAATTTAAGAATTTAAGAATTTAAGAATTTAAGAATTTAAGAATTTAAGAATTTAAGAATTTAAGAATTTAAGAATTTAAGAATTTAAGAATTTAAGAATTTAAGAATTTAAGAATTTAAGAATTTAAGAATTTAAGAATTTAAGAATTTAAGAATTTAAGAATTTAAGAATTTAAGAATTTAAGAATTTAAGAATTTAAGAATTTAAGAATTTAAGAATTTAAGAATTTAAGAATTTAAGAATTTAAAGAATTTAAGAATTTAAGAATTTAAGAATTTAAGAATTTAAGAATTTAAGAATTTAAGAATTTAAGAATTTAAGAATTTAAGAATTTAAGAATTTAAGAATTTTTAAGAATTTAAGAATTTAAGAATTTAAGAATTTAAGAATTTAAGAATTTAAGAATTTAAGAATTTAAGAATTTAAGAATTTAAGAATTTAAGAATTTAAGAATTTAAGAATTTAAGAATTTAAGAATTTAAGAATTTAAGAATTTAAGAATTTAAGAATTTAAGAATTTTAAGAATTTAAGAATTTAAGAATTTAAGAATTTAAGAATTTAAGAATTTAAGAATTAAGAATTTAAGAATTTAAGAATTTAAGAATTTAAGAATTTAAGAATTTAAGAATTTAAGAATTTAAGAATTTAAGAATTTAAGAATTTAAGAATTTAAGAATTTAAGAATTTAAGAATTTAAGAATTTAAGAATTTAAGAATTTAAGAATTTAAGAATTCCGATCTGAATTTAAGAATTTAAGAATTTAAGAATTTAAGAATTTAAGAATTTAAGAATTTAAGAATTTAAGAATTTAAGAATTTAAGAATTTAAGAATTTAAGAATTTAAGAATTTAAGAATTTAAGAATTTAAGAATTTAAGAATTTAAGAATTTAAGAATTTAAGAATTTAAGAATTTAAGAATTTAAGAATTTAAGAATTTAAGAATTTAAGAATTTAAGAATTTAAGAATTTAAGAATTTAAGAATTTAAGAATTTAAGAATTTAAAATTTGGAATTTAAGAATTTAAGAATTTTAAGAATTTAAGAATTTAAGAATTTAAGAATTTAAGAATTTAAGAATTTAAGAATTTAAGAATTTAAGAATTTAAGATTTAAGAATTTAAGAATTTAAGAATTTAAGAATTTAAGAATTTAAGAATTTAAGAATTTAAGAATTTAAGAATTTAAGAATTTAAGAATTTAAGAATTTAAGAATTTAAGAATTTAAGAATTTAAGAATTTAAGAATTTAAGAATTTAAGAATTTAAGAATTTAAGAATTTAAGAATTTAAGAATTTAAGAATTTAAAGAATTTAAGAATTTAAGAATTTAAGAATTTAAGAATTTAAGAATTTAAGAATTTAAGAATTTAAGAATTTAAGAATTTAAGAATTTAAGAATTTAAGAATTTAAGAATTTAAGAATTTAAGAATTTAAGAATTTAAGAATTTAAGAATTTAAGAATTTAAGAATTTAAGAATTTAAGAATTTTTAAGAATTTAAGAATTTAAGAATTTAAGAATTTAAGAATTTAAGAATTTAAGAATTTAAGAATTTAAGAATTTAAGAATTCTTAAGAATTTAAGAATTTAAGAATTTAAGAATTTAAGAATTTAAGAATTTAAGAATTTAAGAATTTAAGAATTTAAGAATTTAAGAATTTAAGAATTTAAGAATTTAAGAATTTAAGAATTTAAGAATTTAAGAATTTAAGAATTTAAGAATTTAAGAATTTAAGAATTTAAGAATTTAAGAATTTAAGAATTTAAGAATTTAAGAATTTAAGAATTTAAGAATTTAAGAATTTAAGAATTTAAGAATTTAAGAATTTAAGAATTTAAGAATTTAAGAATTTAAGAATTTAAGAATTTAAGAATTTAAGAATTTAAGAATTTAAGAATTTAAGAATTTAAGAATTTAAGAATTTAAGAATTTAAGAATTTAAGAATTTAAGAATTTAAGAATTTAAGAATTTAAGAATTTAAGAATTTAAGAATTTAAGAATTTAAGAATTTAAGAATTTAAGAATTTAAGAATTTAAGAATTTAAGAATTTAAGAATTTAAGAATTTAAGAATTTAAGAATTTAAGAATTTAAGAATTTAAGAATTTAAGAATTTAAGAATTTAAGAATTTAAGAATTTTAGAATTTTAGAATTTTAGAATTTTAGAATTTTAGAATTTTAGAATTTAAGAATTTAAGAATTTTAGAATTTTAGAATTTTAGAATTTTAGAATTTTAGAATTTAAGAATTTAAGAATTTTAGAATTTAAGAATTTTAGAATTTTAGAATTTTAGAATTTAAGAATTTTAGAATTTTAGAATTTTAGAATTTTAGAATTTAAGAATTTTAGAATTTTAGAATTTTAGAATTTTAGAATTTTAGAATTTTAGAATTTTAGAATTTTAGAATTTTAGAATTTTAGAATTTTAGAATTTTAGAATTTTAGAATTTAGAATTCTTTTAGAATTTTAGAATTTTAGAATTTTAGAATTTTAGAATTTTGAATTTAAGAATTTAAGAATTTTAGAATTTAAGAATTTAATTTAGAATTTTAGAATTTTAGAATTTTAGAATTTTAGAATTTTAGAATTTAAGAATTTAAGAATTTAAGAATTTAAGAATTTAAGAATTTAAGAATTTAAGAATTTAAGAATTTAAGAATTTAAGAATTTAAGAATTTAAGAATTTAAGAATTTAAGAATTTAAGAATTTAAGAATTTAAGAATTTTAAGAATTTAAGAATTTAAGAATTTAAGAATTTAAGAATTTAAGAATTTAAGAATTTAAGAATTTAAGAATTTAAGAATTTAAGAATTTAAGAATTTAAGAATTTAAGAATTTAAGAATTTAAGAATTTAAGAATTTAAGAATTTAAGAATTTAAGAATTTAAGAATTTAAGAATTTAAGAATTTAAGAATTTAAGAATTTAAGAATTTAAGAATTTAAGAATTAAGAATTTAAGAATTTAAGAATTTAAGAATTTAAGAATTTAAGAATTTAAGAATTTAAGAATTTAAGAATTTAAGAATTTAAGAATTTAAGAATTTAAGAATTTAAGAATTTAAGAATTTAAGAATTTAAGAATTTAAGAATTTAAGAATTTAAGAATTTAAGAATTTAAGAATTTAAGAATTTAAGAATTTAAGAATTTAAGAATTTAAGAATTTAAGAATTTAAGAATTTAAGAATTTAAGAATTTAAGAATTTAAGAATTTAAGAATTTAAGAATTTAAGAATTTAAGAATTTAAGAATTTAAGAATTTAAGAATTTAAGAATTTAAGAATTTAAGAATTTAAGAATTTAAGAATTTAAGAATTTAAGAATTTAAGAATTTAAGAATTTTAAGAATTTAAGAATTTAAGAATTTAAGAATTTAAGAATTTAAGAATTTAAGAATTTAAGAATTTAAGAATTTAAGAATTTAAGAATTTAAGAATTTAAGAATTTAAGAATTTAAGAATTTAAGAATTTAAGAATTTAAGAATTTAAGAATTTAAGAATTTAAGAATTTAAGAATTTAAGAATTTAAGAATTTAAGAATTTAAGAATTTAAGAATTTAAGAATTTAAGAATTTAAGAATTTAAGAATTTAAGAATTTAAGAATTTAAGAATTTAAGAATTTAAGAATTTAAGAATTTAAGAATTTAAGAATTTAAGAATTTAAGAATTTAAGAATTTAAGAATTTAAGAATTTAAGAATTTAAGAATTTAAGAATTTAAGAATTTAAGAATTTAAGAATTTAAGAATTTAAGAATTTAAGAATTTAAGAATTTAAGAATTTAAGAATTTAAGAATTTAAGAATTTAAGAATTTAAGAATTTAAGAATTCTAAGAATTTAAGAATTTAAGAATTTAAGAATTTAAGAATTTAAGAATTTAAGAATTTAAGAATTTAAGAATTTAAGAATTTAAGAATTTAAGAATTTAAGAATTTAAGAATTTAAGAATTTAAGAATTTAAGAATTTAAGAATTTAAGAATTTAAGAATTTAAGAATTTAAGAATTTAAGAATTTAAGAATTTAAGAATTTAAGAATTTAAGAATTTAAGAATTTAAGAATTTAAGAATTTAAGAATTTAAGAATTTAAGAATTTAAGAATTTAAGAATTTAAGAATTTAAGAATTTAAGAATTTAAGAATTTAAGAATTTAAGAATTTAAGAATTTAAGAATTTAAGAATTTAAGAATTTAAGAATTTAAGAATTTAAGAATTTAAGAATTTAAGAATTTAAGAATTTAAGAATTTAAGAATTTAAGAATTTAAGAATTTAAGAATTTAAGAATTTAAGAATTTAAGAATTTAAGAATTTAAGAATTTAAGAATTTAAGAATTTAAGAATTTAAGAATTTAAGAATTTAAGAATTTGAATTAATAAGAATTTAAGAATTTAAGAATTTAAGAATTTAAGAATTTAAGAATTTAAGAATTTAAGAATTTAAGAATTTAAGAATTTAAGAATTTAAGAATTTAAGAATTTAAGAATTTAAGAATTTAAGAATTTAAGAATTTAAGAATTTAAGAATTTAAGAATTTAAGAATTTAAGAATTTAAGAATTTAAGAATTTAAGAATTTAAGAATTTAAGAATTTAAGAATTTAAGAATTTAAGAATTTAAGAATTTAAGAATTTAAGAATTTAAGAATTTAAGAATTTAAGAATTTAAGAATTTAAGAATTTAAGAATTTAAGAATTTAAGAATTTAAGAATTTAAGAATTTAAGAATTTAAGAATTTAAGAATTTAAGAATTTAAGAATTTAAGAATTTAAGAATTTAAGAATTTAAGAATTTAAGAATTTAAGAATTTAAGAATTTAAGAATTTAAGAATTTAAGAATTTAAGAATTTAAGAATTTAAGAATTTAAGAATTTAAGAATTTAAGAATTTAAGAATTTAAGAATTTAAGAATTTAAGAATTTAAGAATTTAAGAATTTAAGAATTTAAGAATTTAAGAATTTAAGAATTTAAGAATTTAAGAATTTAAGAATTTAAGAATTTAAGAATTTAAGAATTTAAGAATTTAAGAATTTAAGAATTTAAGAATTTAAGAATTTAAGAATTTAAGAATTTAAGAATTTAAGAATTTAAGAATTTAAGAATTTAAGAATTTAAGAATTTAAGAATTTAAGAATTTAAGAATTTAAGAATTTAAGAATTTAAGAATTTAAGAATTTAAGAATTTAAGAATTTAAGAATTTAAGAATTTAAGAATTTAAGAATTTAAGAATTTAAGAATTTAAGAATTTAAGAATTTAAGAATTTAAGAATTTAAGAATTTAAGAATTTAAGAATTTAAGAATTTAAGAATTTAAGAATTTAAGAATTTAAGAATTTAAGAATTTAAGAATTTAAGAATTTAAGAATTTAAGAATTTAAGAATTTAAGAATTTAAGAATTTAAGAATTTAAGAATTTAAGAATTTAAGAATTTAAGAATTTAATTTAAGAATTTTTAAGAATTTAAGAATTTAAGAATTTAAGAATTTAAGAATTTAAGAATTTAAGAATTTAAGAATTTAAGAATTTAAGAATTTAAGAATTTAAGAATTTAAGAATTTAAGAATTTAAGAATTTAAGAATTTAAGAATTTAAGAATTTAAGAATTTAAGAATTTAAGAATTTAAGAATTTAGAATTTAAGAATTTAAGAATTTAAGAATTTAAGAATTTAAGAATTTAAGAATTTAAGAATTTAAGAATTTAAGAATTTAAGAATTTAAGAATTTAAGAATTTAAGAATTTAAGAATTTAAGAATTTAAGAATTTAAGAATTTAAGAATTTAAGAATTTAAGAATTTAAGAATTTAAGAATTTAAGAATTTAAGAATTTAAGAATTTAAGAATTTAAGAATTTAAGAATTTAAGAATTTAAGAATTTAAGAATTTAAGAATTTAAGAATTTAAGAATTTAAGAATTTAAGAATTTAAGAATTTAAGAATTTAAGAATTTAAGAATTTAAGAATTTAAGAATTTAAGAATTTAAGAATTTAAGAATTTAAGAATTTAAGAATTTAAGAATTTAAGAATTTAAGAATTTAAGAATTTAAGAATTTAAGAATTTAAGAATTTAAGAATTTAGAATTTAAGAATTTAAGAATTTAAGAATTTAAGAATTTAAGAATTTAAGAATTTAAGAATTTAAGAATTTAAGAATTTAAGAATTTAAGAATTTAAGAATTTAAGAATTTAAGAATTTAAGAATTTAAGAATTTAAGAATTTAAGAATTTAAGAATTTAAGAATTTAAGAATTTAAGAATTTAAGAATTTAAGAATTTAAGAATTTAAGAATTTAAGAATTTAAGAATTTAAGAATTTAAAATTTAAGAATTTAAGAATTTAAGAATTTAAGAATTTAAGAATTTAAGAATTTAAGAATTTAAGAATTTAAGAATTTAAGAATTTAAGAATTTAAGAATTTAAGAATTTAAGAATTTAAGAATTTAAGAATTTAAGAATTTAAGAATTTAAGAATTTAAGAATTTAAGAATTTAAGAATTTAAGAATTTAAGAATTTAAGAATTTAAGAATTTAAGAATTTAAGAATTTAAGAATTTAAGAATTTAAGAATTTAAGAATTTAAGAATTTAAGAATTTAAGAATTTAAGAATTTAAGAATTTAAGAATTTAAGAATTTAAGAATTTAAGAATTTAAGAATTTAAGAATTTAAGAATTTAGAATTTAAGAATTTAAGAATTTAAGAATTTAAGAATTTAAGAATTTAAGAATTTAAGAATTTAGAATTTAAGAATTTAATTTAAGAATTTAAGAATTTAAGAATTTAAGAATTTAAGAATTTAAGAATTTAAGAATTTAAGAATTTAAGAATTTAAGAATTTAAGAATTTAAGAATTTAAGAATTTAAGAATTTAAGAATTTAAGAATTTAAGAATTTAAGAATTTAAGAATTTAAGAAATTTAAGAATTTAAGAATTTAAGAATTTAAGAATTTAAGAATTTAAGAATTTAAGAATTTAAGAATTTAAGAATTTAAGAATTTAAGAATTTAAGAATTTAAGAATTTAAGAATTTAAGAATTTAAGAATTTAAGAATTTAAGAATTTAAGAATTTAAGAATTTAAGAATTTAAGAATTTAAGAATTTAAGAATTTAAGAATTTAAGAATTTAAGAATTTAAGAATTTAAGAATTTAAGAATTTAAGAATTTAAGAATTTAAGAATTTAAGAATTTAAGAATTTAAGAATTTAAGAATTTAAGAATTTAAGAATTTAAGAATTTAAGAATTTAAGAATTTAAGAATTTAAGAATTTAAGAATTTAAGAATTTAAGAATTTAAGAATTTAAGAATTTAAGAATTTAAGAATTTAAGAATTTAAGAATTTAAGAATTTAAGAATTTAAGAATTTAAGAATTTAAGAATTTAAGAATTTAAGAATTTAAAATTTAAGAATTTAAGAATTTAAGAATTTAAGAATTTAAGAATTTAAGAATTTAAGAATTTAAGAATTTAAGAATTTAAGAATTTAAGAATTTAAGAATTTAAGAATTTAAGAATTTAAGAATTTAAGAATTTAAGAATTTAAGAATTTAAGAATTTAAGAATTTAAGAATTTAAGAATTTAAGAATTTAAGAATTTAAGAATTTAAGAATTTAAGAATTTAAGAATTTAAGAATTTAAGAATTTAAGAATTTAAGAATTTAAGAATTTAAGAATTTAAAATTTAAGAATTTAAGAATTTAAGAATTTAAATTTAAGAATTTAAGAATTTAAGAATTTAAGAATTTAAGAATTTAAGAATTTAAGAATTTAAGAATTTAAGAATTTAAGAATTTAAGAATTTAAGAATTTAAGAATTTAAGAATTTAAGAATTTAAGAATTTAAGAATTTAAGAATTTAAGAATTTAAGAATTTAAGAATTTAAGAATTTAAGAATTTAAGAATTTAAGAATTTAAGAATTTAAGAATTTAAGAATTTAAGAATTTAAGAATTTGAATTTAAGATTTAAGAATTTAAGAATTTAAGAATTTAAGAATTTAAGAATTTAAGAATTTAAGAATTTAAGAATTTAAGAATTTAAGAATTTAAGAATTTAAGAATTTAAGAATTTAAGAATTTAAGAATTTAAGAATTTAAGAATTTAAGAATTTAAGAATTTAAGAATTTAAGAATTTAAGAATTTAAGAATTTAAGAATTTAAGAATTTAAGAATTTAAATTTAAGAATTTAAGAATTTAAGAATTTAAGAATTTAAGAATTTAAGAATTTAAGAATTTAAGAATTTAAGAATTTAAGAATTTAAGAATTTAAGAATTTAAGAATTTAAGAATTTAAGAATTTAAGAATTTAAGAATTTAAGAATTTAAGAATTTAAGAATTTAAGAATTTAAGAATTTAAGAATTTAAGAATTTAAGAATTTAAGAATTTAAGAATTTAAGAATTTAAGAATTTAAGAATTTAAGAATTTAAGAATTTAAGAATTTAAGAATTTAAGAATTTAAGAATTTAAGAATTTAAGAATTTAAGAATTTAAGAATTTAAGAATTTAAGAATTTAAGAATTTAAGAATTTAAGAATTTAAGAATTTAAGAATTTAAGAATTTAAGAATTTAAGAATTTAAGAATTTAAGAATTTAAGAATTTAAGAATTTAAGAATTTAAGAATTTAAGAATTTAAGAATTTAAGAATTTAAGAATTTAAGAATTTAAGAATTTAAGAATTTAAGAATTTAAGAATTTAAGAATTTAAGAATTTAAGAATTTAAGAATTTAAGAATTTAAGAATTTAAGAATTTAAGAATTTAAGAATTTAAGAATTTAAAATTTAAGAATTTAAGAATTTAAGAATTTAAGAATTTAAGAATTTAAGAATTTAAGAATTTAAGAATTTAAGAATTTAAGAATTTAAGAATTTAAGAATTTAAGAATTTAAGAATTTAAGAATTTAAGAATTTAAGAATTTAAGAATTTAAGAATTTAAGAATTTAAGAATTTAAGAATTTAAGAATTTAAGAATTTAAGAATTTAAGAATTTAAGAATTTAAGAATTTAAGAATTTAATTTAAGAATTTAAGAATTTAAGAATTTAAGAATTTAATTTAAGAATTTAAGAATTTAAGAATTTAAGAATTTAAGAATTTAAGAATTTAAGAATTTAAGAATTTAAGAATTTAAGAATTTAAGAATTTAAGAATTTAAGAATTTAAGAATTTAAGAATTTAAGAATTTAAGA
This sequence comes from Culex quinquefasciatus, assembly GCF_015732765.1. Taxonomy (NCBI): domain Eukaryota; kingdom Metazoa; phylum Arthropoda; class Insecta; order Diptera; family Culicidae; genus Culex; species Culex quinquefasciatus. Next base: position 96,606,683 of record NC_051863.1, on the reverse strand, counting down.
ATTTAAGAATTTAAGAATTTAAGAATTTAAGAATTTAAGAATTTAAGAATTTAAGAATTTAAGAATTTAAGAATTTAAGAATTTAAGAATTTAAGAATTTAAGAATTTAAGAATTTAAGAATTTAAGAATTTAAGAATTTAAGAATTTAAGAATTTAAGAATTTAAGAATTTAAGAATTTAAGAATTTAAGAATTTAAGAATTTAAGAATTTAAGAATTTAAGAATTTAAGAATTTAAGAATTTAAGAATTTAAGAATTTAAGAATTTAAGAATTTAAGAATTTAAGAATTTAAGAATTTAAGAATTTAAGAATTTAAGAATTTAAGAATTTAAGAATTTAAGAATTTAAGAATTTAAGAATTTAAGAATTTAAGAATTTAAGAATTTAAGAATTTAAGAATTTAAGAATTTAAGAATTTAAGAATTTAAGAATTTAAGAATTTAAGAATTTAAGAATTTAAGAATTTAAGAATTTAAGAATTTAAGAATTTAAGAATTTAAGAATTTAAGAATTTAAGAATTTAAGAATTTAAGAATTTAAGAATTTAAGAATTTAAGAATTTAAGAATTTAAGAATTTAAGAATTTAAGAATTTAAGAATTTAAGAATTTAAGAATTTAAGAATTTAAGAATTTAAGAATTTAAGAATTTAAGAATTTAAGAATTTAAGAATTTAAGAATTTAAGAATTTAAGAATTTAAGAATTTAAGAATTTAAGAATTTAAGAATTTAAGAATTTAGAATTTTAAGAATTTAAGAATTTAAGAATTTAAGAATTTAAGAATTTAAGAATTTAAGAATTTAAGAATTTAAGAATTTAAGAATTTAAGAATTTAAGAATTTAAGAATTTAAGAATTTAAGAATTTAAGAATTTAAATTTAAATTTAAGAATTTAAGAATTTAAGAATTTAAGAATTTAAGAATTTAAGAATTTAAGAATTTAAGAATTTAAGAATTTAAGAATTTAAGAATTTAAGAATTTAAGAATTTAAGAATTTAAGAATTTAAGAATTTAAGAATTTAAGAATTTAGAATTTAAGAATTTAAGAATTTAAGAATTTAAGAATTTAAGAATTTAAGAATTTAAGAATTTAAGAATTTAAGAATTTAAGAATTTAAGAATTTAAGAATTTAAGAATTTAAGAATTTAAGAATTTAAGAATTTAAGAATTTAAGAATTTAAGAATTTAAGAATTTAAGAATTTAAGAATTTAAGAATTTAAGAATTTAAGAATTTAAGAATTTAAGAATTTAAGAATTTAAGAATTTAAGAAATTAAGAATTTAGAATTTAAGAATTTAAGAATTTAAGAATTTAAGAATTTAAGAATTTAAGAATTTAAGAATTTAAGAATTTAAGAATTTAAGAATTTAAGAATTTAAGAATTTAAGAATTTAAGAATTTAAGAATTTAAGAATTTAAGAATTTAAGAATTTAAGAATTTAAGAATTTAAGAATTTAAGAATTTAAGAATTTAAGAATTTAAGAATTTAAGAATTTAAGAATTTAAGAATTTAAGAATTTAAGAATTTAAGAATTTAAGAATTTAAGAATTTAAGAATTTAAGAATTTAAGAATTTAAGAATTTAAGAATTTAAGAATTTAAGAATTTAAGAATTTAAGAATTTAAGAATTTAAGAATTTAAAATTTAAGAATTTAAGAATTTAAGAATTTAAGAATTTAAGAATTTAAGAATTTAAGAATTTAAGAATTTAAGAATTTAAGAATTTAAGAATTTAAGAATTTAAGAATTTAAGAATTTAAGAATTTAAGAATTTAAGAATTTAAGAATTTAAGAATTTAAGAATTTAAGAATTTAAGAATTTAAGAATTTAAATTTAAGAATTTAAGAATTTAAGAATTTAAGAATTTAAGAATTTAAGAATTTAAGAATTTAAGAATTTAAGAATTTAAGAATTTAAGAATTTAAGAATTTAAGAATTTAAGAATTTAAGAATTTAAGAATTTAAGAATTTAAGAATTTAAGAATTTAAGAATTTAAGAATTTAAGAATTTAAGAATTTAAGAATTTAAGAATTTAAGAATTTAAAATTTAAGAATTTAAGAATTTAAGAATTTAAGAATTTAAGAATTTAAGAATTTAAGAATTTAAGAATTTAAGAATTTAAGAATTTAAAATTTAAGAATTTAAGAATTTAAGAATTTAAGAATTTAAGAATTTAAGAATTTAAGAATTTAAGAATTTAAGAATTTAAGAATTTAAGAATTTAAGAATTTAAGAATTTAAGAATTTAAGAATTTAAGAATTTAAGAATTTAAGAATTTAAGAATTTAAGAATTTAAGAATTTAAGAATTTAAGAATTTAAGAATTTAAGAATTTAAGAATTTAAGAATTTAAGAATTTAAGAATTTAAGAATTTAAGAATTTAAGAATTTAAGAATTTAAGAATTTAAGAATTTAAGAATTTAAGAATTTAAGAATTTAAGAATTTAAGAATTTAAGAATTTAAGAATTTAAGAATTTAAGAATTTAAGAATTTAAGAATTTAAGAATTTAAGAATTTAAGAATTTAAGAATTTAAGAATTTAAGAATTTAAGAATTTAAGAATTTAAGAATTTAAGAATTTAAGAATTTAAGAATTTAAGAATTTAAGAATTTAAGAATTTAAGAATTTAAGAATTTAAGAATTTAAGAATTTAAGAATTTAAGAATTTAAGAATTTAAGAATTTAAGAATTTAAGAATTTAAGAATTTAAGAATTTAAGAATTTAAGAATTTAAGAATTTAATAATTTAAGAATTTAAGAATTTAAGAATTTAAGAATTTAAGAATTTAAGAATTTAAGAATTTAAGAATTTAAGAATTTAAGAATTTAAGAATTTAAGAATTTAAAAATTTGACCAAAAACGTTTTAAAATGGAATCCCAATACTCAATAATGCTGATTTCCTGTTTTTTTCGGCATTTTTTTTGAGGTGCACTTGAAATTTCTACAGCCTTTTTATTTTTTAAAAAATCGAACATAAATGGCGGAATGCGATACACTTGTGTTTTTTAAGATTATAATGTGAAATTTTCTCAGATTAGGTTTTAATTTGTCTGTTTCTCAGTAAAGCGGTTGTTTACTTTTTTTGAAACAATTGTATTTTTCGGCTAAAATTGGTATAGAACGGTTAGCGGTTAACAAATGTATTTGAAATCTTTTCAAATCGTTTCTAAAATTACCCAAAAAATTATCGAATTTATCAGCATTTTTGTAAATGTAAAGCAGTTAACAAATGACCATTTTGAAATGTGTTTCAGTTTATATTCGCTAAATCCTGATCTACAATGGCAAATCGCAGAATGTTGCGTTTGAAAACATGATGAATGTTTTCGCAAGAGTTTGCATGAGTTTGATTGTAGATGAAGTGCTATGGAAAAAGTACATTGGTTTTGTTTTTGAAACAACATGCAAAGATAGAAATCTTATGAGCAAATCCGTTAAATCTATGTTGACGACATCTCTCAAATCCTTTACCGATGACTCTGTGCTCTTGTACTAAGCTTACTGATTCTCCTAGAGAGCACAGTGGTATAGATAAAATGTTGTCGACTTAGAATAAAAATGCATCTAAATCCAGAAAATTGTACATGATTTTGTTCAAAAAATTTCAGCGATTTCGAAATCAACAAACGTTTTTGAACTATTTTACGGATTCGCTTACAAGAATTCTATCCGTGTGTACAAACAATGTTCCATTTAAGTTTTAGATATTATTTTCAATTATTTCTGTGATTTTTTTATATTTGATATAAGAATATTTTTCTTCCAAAATTTCTGGGGAGGCACAATGTATGGGCTGCCCCCCCAGCCAAATTTTAGGGGGCAAAAAGTACCGTGCCCCCCCCCAGAGTCAGGGCAGGGGCGCCGCTCATACCATATATGATCAAATTGTTTAAATTAACGAAACTTTCTAGAACAGCATGGGAACTATCTGGAGCATTTATATTTTAAATTACTGCTATTTTTTTACAGCCTCCTGGAATCATCTTGATTTTATTTATTATATTTATTATATGTATTATATTTGTTTCATTTATTGTTTTTACAAAACTACATGCTTATTATATAATACACTAAAGACTCACATTTACACGTACAAACTTCCAAATCATTTGATACATTACGCATTCAACAATTTTCATCGGCCCGATGAAATTCCCCTATCCCCCATTCCAAACCTCCCAAAAATATGCCGTTCACTTTGTAGTAAACAAAGCCTTTTTTATCCGTGCAGCCATCTTGAAGATGGAAACTGCAAAATGTCGTCAAACGACCAACCACTGCAAATTTCCAAACCAGACTGAAGACCCCCGAGCATTCCACGATCATTCCAAGAGTGCGCTTACACACACATACGGCTCTCTCATTTTTTCCTTTGTTAGAGCGAAACCGACCCGACGCTCATCGCCTGCGCCGCCGTGCAATCATCACAGCAATCGATGACATCGGTCGTTGTCGCTCTCTCTTTTCATTCACATCGCTTTGCGTTGCGCAGACAGACAAGCTCAACCTGATCGACGTACACACACACTAGTACGGTCACTCACGCGTTGCTGTCCTTTTTCGTGGTACACGAGGTTATTCTCATTTCGTGTGCGTCGCCGTTGCATCTCAGCAAGCAACAACAATCGAATTTCGACTTCAACATTTCAAATGGTCAATATATAATTTGTAGCACTATTTTCCGAAGAATAATAGAATCGCTAATATAATTTTGCATAATATTGCCTTTTCTCGTCTCATTCTCTACATTCGCCCCCTTCTCTACTCTTTTCTGCTTCTTTTAAAGATTTCTTTAAAAATAACTGATATTTTCATCTGAAGTGGCCAAAGTTTTAAAGTTATACATACTTTCTTCCATTATAATACGTTATGATATTTCTCCCATTCCCATTAGTCATCAAAGCAGCTTGTTCAGTTTTTTTTTCTTTTACTCATATAGGGGAAATTCTCGTATGTTTGGCAGGTTAAGCACTCGCTCCTAACTCCTTCCAATTTGCTGATTTTCACTATTTAAACAACTAATTTTGCTAAACTTTTGATAGAAACTTGCTTGCTCACTTCTCATTGGGCTATTTATCACTCGATTTCAGTTGAAAATGCTTTTAATTAGCTTTAATTGAATGTCAAAGTTCTGACCTGCCAACATTAGAGGCACGCTGGAATTAGATGCTGTTCCCTACTCACATTGTTTCCGTGTACGTACATGTAACACATATTCTCTTCCTGTTCTTGAATTTAATACAAAAGTTTAAAATTTTGTTTTTCTTCTTTTTTTTTTACATCTTTTTCTTTGACGGACCTCTCAACCTTTTTTTCCACACTTATAAAAAAAAATTAAATATATTTTCAAATTTGTTCAAAATCATTAAGACTATCACTTTTAATTCAATTTTCGCTCAAAACTTCAGTCAATTAATTCATCCAAGTTATTTTGCTCATTCCTTTTCTTGAGCAGAAATTATTTCTTCATTTTCTCTAGAAATTCAGTTCAGACGTTTCAGTTTCCAAGCTAACGTTCCATTTTTTTTTGAAACAATCAAGAATTTAATAATCATTTCAAATTATCTTGCACTTTTCCTTCCTTGAGATAAAAACATTATTTTTTAAGAATTTTGTTCAAAACAATCAAAACATTTCAAATTTATTTACTTCCCTTTAAAGAAAAATAAATCGCTCATTTTTTTCCAGAAACTCTGTTCTTGGGTTGGTTTTGGCTTGGTTTTTAAGGAAAATATAATTTCTTCAGTGAAAAATTATAACGATTCAATGATCAATACAAACTTGAAGGAAACTATGCTACCGTTTGTAACGTTGTTTCTTTAAACTTGCGTTTACCCTTTCAGAAATTATAGGAATCGTAACATTTATTTTTTTCGTGTAAAACCATTTTCAATCTCATCCAAAATCTTTCATATCTTCTTGAAAAAAATCCCTTCCATTTATTTTTTTTTCTAAGACTGATGACCATATCGAAACTGACATCCCTTACATTTATTCTTGAAAATGATAGAAACATTTATCAATCTAAACTATTTTGCACTTTTGTTTGCTTGAAAAATCACAGGTTTTTTTTTTAAAATAGTAACTAAGCCTCCAACATTTCAAATCACGTTGTTCTTATCCTATCATGTATCTTTCATTTACTTTTAACAGAAACCTGAATCAACAAGTTTGCCAGACAACAATATTTTGCTCCTTTCTTTGCTTGAATAAAACACTGCTTTTTTTCCTCCAGGAATTCATTACAGAAACATCAAACACCAAACCAAATTATGTTGTTTGATTTTTGCTGCAAATAAATCTCCTGATGCATTTTAATCCAGTGCTCTAGTATTCTTATCCAACCAAAGTCTTTGAAATTTTCTGAATAAACTAACAAAATATTTATCAATCCATTTTTGTTTTGTCTTTTTTTTAGAAATAAATATCATATTTTATTTCCTCTAGAAATTCAGTTTTGTTTTGGTTTAATGACAAACAAAAGACGTATTATTCTCCGAGCTACCTTTTTACGTTTTCTTCCTGAACACTATCAAATTTTTGGAATCATATCAAAACATATGCTCTTTTCTTTCCTTTATAACATCTTTTTTAACAGTTAAAAACATTCAAAATCATTCCAATGTTTTTTTTCTCCTTGAAAAATAACTTGAACTATTTTTTTCTTCGCAAACTCGGTTTAATGATTATTTCAAAACATCACATATCATTTTTTTCCTTAAACTTACATCGAAGGCATGCAGGTTTCCATAAAAAATGTTTTTTACACTAACTCCTTAAATTTCAGAGATTTGAAATCAGTTCCAAATATTTCATACTTTTCTTTCCATGAGAAGATTCAATTTCAGTTTAATTCAGAAACTTCCAAACAATTCTTAACTATTTGTTTCTCTGTTTAAAAATCACCTTATTTTTTTAATGAAACTCTTAAGTTCAATATTTAAAACAATGGTGTCATTCTTTCTGTCACTAACAAAATCCTTTATCCTTCCTTTTTTTATTTCTTTTAGAATACAATAATGAAATATAAAACGTTGGTTTTCAAATACATCATTTCAATTTCTGGATACTGTATGAATATTATTGTTTCTAATCTGTCCTTCTATACCAACCAGATTGAGTGCGGAAATTGAATGATTTTGCAAGAAGAAGATAATAACAAACATAGTCACTGTGTTCCCTTAAGGTCACCTTTATGAGTTTTAATCTTTATTCGTTTTTATGTACTGTTTTGCTCGGTTGCTATTTCTTCTTTTTGATGTATCTTTAGTTTTGCGGTGCTTTTATAATTTCTCTGAACCATGTTGTGAATGACCACAAAAGCACTCTAACTCTCCTCTTTCACTTAAGTCTCTCTTTTTAGTATTCATTCTGATTGCTTGTTGTGACGCACCATACTTTTCTTTGATTTTTTTCTTTTCGGCAGTTCAACTTAACTTTCCTGTTTTAATTTTCTTTTTTTTTGCATCTTCTATGCTAATATTTGAAAAGAATTTGATATTTTACAAAATCTTATCACCTTTATGGATTTTACTCATCAAATTTTAATTATTGTTGCACTTGTGTGTTTTTTTTACTCAACCAATTTGTGTTTAATGCTCTCCTCTTTCCACTTATTCTCTCTTATTTTGATCTGCTCAATAATTTTTCTTTTCTATCATCTTCATTTTTTTATTTCGGCAACTTCATAAAACATTTTTGCTTCTCTTTCTTTCATCATTTTCTCTTTCATAACATAAAAAAAACAAATTTGCTCTCCTCTTTTGTTTCATTAATTCTCATTTGATCTTCTTCATAGTTTGTATTTTTTGTAGTTCGCTCTTTGTGACGAACCATGCTTTTCTTTGATTTGTTTTTGCACTAAATTTTCTTTTTTTTTGCATCTTCTATCATAATATTTGATAAGAATTCGATATTTTACAAAATCTTATCTCCTTTGAGGATTTTACTCTTGTTCTTGCTTAGCCTGTGTGTTTTTTTTTTTTATTCGGCAGCTCAACTTAACTTTCCAGTTTTAATTTTTCTTTTTTCTTTTTGCATCTTCTATGCTAATATTTGACAAGAATTTGATATATTCCAAAATCTTATCACCTTTATGGATTTTACTTTTTAAATTTTACTCATTGTTGCACTTGAGCGTTTTTTTTTCACTCAATCAATTTGTGTTTAATCATCACCAGCATCTTTCAAAACTCATTTTAACTCTCCTCTTTCTACTTATTCTTTCTTATTTTGATCTACTCAATAATTCGTCTTTTCTATCATCTTCATTGTTTATTTCGGCAACTTCATAAAATATTGTTGCTTCTCTTTCTTTCATTTGTTTAAAAAAAAACAAATTTACTCTCCTCTTTTTTTCATTCATCTCATTTGATCTTCTTCATAATTTGTATTTTTTTTGTTCGTTCTTTGTGACGAACCATGATTTTCTTTGGTTTGTTTTTGCATTTCAACTAAATTTTCTTTTTTTTTTCTGCACCTTCCATCATAGTATTTGATAAGAATTTGATATTTTACAAAATCATATCACCTTTGAGGATTTTACTCTTGCTCTTGCTTAGCTTCTTTTTTTCACATTTTTTTAAATAGTGTGCCTTTTCTATCATCTTCATTATTTATTTCTGCAACTTCAGAAAACATTGTGGCTTCTCTTTATTTCTTTATTGTTCCTCTCATAAAAATTGATAAGAACATATTTTTCTTATCACACTTATAGCTTTTACTCTTTGTTTATAACTCTTTGTTAGAACATACCAGAACATGTATTTCTCATTGGTTCCTTTTTTTCATAATTTTTCTTAGCCAAGTTGCGTCTTCGTGACTCACCAAACTCTTCTTTCATGTTTTTACTTTGATTTAAGAAAATTGATCAACAAATTACCATGCAATTTGTGCAATTCATGATGCATCTTCATGACCGCCATTTTGTTTTCTTTTCATGAAGCCAATCTCTGTGAAATCAACCTGTAATTTATGCCCTTTATTTGATTCTGTTCGGTGTGATTGGGACCCAACCAAGTCACAACTAAAATCCAACAAGCACTAAATTACGTCCAAGATTATTCTCTTTTACTATTATTTCAAAATCACAGATTCAAGTGGTTGAGGCATACGTCAACATTTCTTTGTTTTTGTAAAGTTGAGGCGTTCGTCAACTGTTTTCATACTGTTTTATTTAAGTTTAGTTGAGGCGTTCGTCAACTTTCGTTGTTAAAAAGTTCAGTTGAGGCGTTCGTCAACTGTTTTTCTACTGTTTATTATTAGTCCAGTTGAGGCGTTCGTCAACTGACTTCGTTTCACTTTATTATTCAACACCTGTTTCTTTGAAATCCTGACCCAACTTACCCACCAACTGCGCCATGTAGTAAACAAAGCCTTTTTTATCCGTGCAGCCATCTTGAAGATGGAAACTGCAAAATGTCGTCAAACGACCAACCACTGCAAATTTCCAAACCAGACTGAAGACCCCCGAGCATTCCACGATCATTCCAAGAGTGCGCTTACACACACATACGGCTCTCTCATTTTTCCTTTGTTAGAGCGAAACCGACCCGACGCTCATCGCCTGCGCCGCCGTGCAATCATCACAGCAATCGATGACATCGGTCGTTGTCGCTCTCTCTTTTCATTCACATCGCTTTGCGTTGCGCAGACAGACAAGCTCAACCTGATCGACGTACACACACACTAGTACGGTCACTCACGCGTTGCTGTCCTTTTTCGTGGTACACGAGGTTATTCTCATTTCGTGTGCGTCGCCGTTGCATCTCAGCAAGCAACAACAATCGAATTTCGACTTCAACATTTCAAATGGTCAATATATAATTTGTAGCACTATTTTCCGAAGAATAATAGAATCGCTAATATAATTTTGCATAATATTGCCTTTTCTCGTCTCATTCTCTACACACTTTTAAAAGTCGCATGGGTTTCCTGCACTTTTGCCACTAGTGAACAACAAAAACATTCTTAGATATTTTTGGATGTACCGGGCAGCAATCAAATTGTCTAAGAATATTGAATTGACCATTGTGGCACCCCCTGGTGCAGACCCGTTATGCTATGCTATGCTATGCTATGACCGAAATCTCAGCTAACTGCTCATTTGTAGCTCAGCAAAACTCACTGGGAGCGTTCCACAATTTAGCCCCATCCGAGGGGAGCTTATCCCTTTGTACCCTCAACAAAATTGTATACAAATTCTCAATATTAAAGTTTGACTGAAGGTGCCTCAACGGTTCAATTTTTATTCAAATTCTCAATTTGGAAATTTATTTGGAGACTGAAAAAAAAATGTTGCGGATTGAACCATTCAAAATTCAAAAGACCAGCTCCTCTTATATTTTCAGTTTGTTTGTGATACAACATACCTTGAAAGTCGTCCAGCCAAGGAGGTTGTTGATAATGCTCCGTTGCTAATACTCCGGTGTTCAGAAATACCAAAACAATAATCAACCAATAAAATGCCTGAGATTTGACCGCTTTCCGGCATGCACGTCGTAAACGTCTGTTAACACGATCCATACTTTTTCGTTTTCGTGTAAACCACATTTCTTGTTGGACTTCTCCATCTTCACCCAAGTTATCAGATGAATCAATCTCATTCATTATCATTGTTTTACCTTCTTGAATTATTTTAGCTTCATTCTCAGGATCAATATCTTCCGCTTGTGTTATCCAATCTAAGTAGCCTCGCAAATCTTCTTCAATTTGCTGCTTTTCGCGCAACTTTTGAAAATCACCTCGATTCTTTGCTTTTGTTCTTTCTTTTGAAAATTCTCCACTCAAAACTCCAAGAATCAGGTTCATGACGAAAAAAGCTCCTAATATTACCATTGATATAAAATATACCCACTGCCAGGTACTTCCCATTGCATCTTGAATCTTTAAAATGCAGAGAAAAATCAACAATTTGAATTAATAAAATTTTAAGATTCTAGGCTTAATGGCCTATCTACAATTGAGTCCTAAAATTAAGCTTAGACGATAAAGCCAATTTTTCTGAGTACAATGACCCTTTGTACTAACACAAAGAGCTTTTCTTGACAGAAAAGTTCCTACTTGACAGCTCGTTCCAAGGGGACCATAGTTGATCCATCGAAAAAATGTTGGGTTGTTAATTTATTTTATTTGCATTAAAATGAAAAAAATAAGTGATCAGGCTTTAGACCCTATTAACTAAACTTAGGTTGTGACGGCAGCAATCACCAAAATTGTAAAATGCCAATCAAACATTGACATAGCTAAGTTTACTACGATGTTTTGTCAACATCTATCGACTATGTTGGCAGTGTCATAAGTGACAGCTACGTAGTATGATTGTAGATAGACCATAAAGAGTACAGATTGTCAAGGGAAACAGATTGGTCGATGCAAAATAAATCGGCACTGGCAGCGTATGTTTTGCGCTTGCAACACTGCCAGTTTTGCTGGGCGTAAAGGGCGGTTGGTGTTCAGCGCATTTGGATCTGTCAAACATTGGCCAATCTGTTTCCCTTGACAATTTGTAATAAATAATACAATGTTCCGAATATTATTAAACTTACATAATACAGCATGTCCGTCCATCCTTCTAGAGTGACGCATTGGAAAACAGTCAGCATTGATAAACCAAAATTGTCGAAATTGGTTATGCCGAAATTGGGACCTTCCCAGTAATACCGACATACCATATTATATGCTATCCTTTCACATTGAAATCCATCTTCTCCGCACGGGTGGGGATCGTCCATTATTTCACCTGCATAAAATAAGATCACAGTAAGATTTCAATACTTTAATGAATGAGTGTTGATTTGATACATATGAAATTGGACCAATGTTAACTGCCCGAGTTTTCCATCACGCAGAAAAATAGGGCATACTTAAGGGGTTACATACATGTAGAAAATCTCAATATTTCATAATTCCGAATATTTATTAAATCCTTCACAAAGATGAATTCCAATCACTCCTGAAAGTTTCATGGATATATGTCATGATTTAAGTGAATAGAAGACGATTTAAGTTTAAACTTTTGCCATGTGCAAAGCGGACTGTCAAACTTTGTGAGCATTTTTCTCGGAACACTGAGTTGATTTCCGGGTGCCACGATATCTCGAGATGGGATGGACCAAATTGGCTGAAATTTGGGGTAAAGACTCTCAAGACATATTCCGTGTGCATGACGAAGCCCGATTTTGAAATTTAGTTTAAAAAAAAAAAATACAAAAATCAAAAACTGACGAATTTTTATAAGAAAAACACAAAAATATTTTTATCTTTTTTTAAATAAACTTTTTTTAAATCGGCCTTTTCATGCACACAGGACCGGTTTAACGAGTCTTCACCAAAATTTTGAGCCGTTTTGGTCAAAGCAGTGTTGAGATATCGTGGCACCCGTTATTTGAAACTGCTAACTTCAAATAGCTATATCTCGGCAAATATACAACCAAATGTGTTCAAATTTATTTTATTGATATATGAAAATGTATATTTTAATGCCCTTAAAACAGATTTAAAAAAAAGTTTAAACGTGTGCTCAAACCAACCTCTGAATTTTTTTCCGATTTACATGTATGTAATCCCTTAATGAGCGAGCTGTGGCGCTAAAACCACGGCAAATATTGTTCAGGGCATTTGTGGAAATATGATGTCCCATCCCCGAGGGTCCCGGAGCACCAAAACTTCTTAGCATGGTGACTCCCGACGATAAATTGTCTAAACAAACAGGAACGTGAGCGGGGATCCCCACGTTTCTTCCTCCTGTAGATTCAGAATTGTATTGCTGTTTGAACATTCGTGTTCAAACTCAATCCAATTCAACGAATCATCTTTGTGGTTAACTTTACGCAGTTGGCCTGGCCGCTTTAACGTTTGTGATGTTTCAAAGCAATTTATTGCATTGGGGCACTGCAATTGTAAATAATGACAAGGGGATGCTAAGCGTTAATAAACCCCAGTGTCTTGCGAACCTTCGAGGTGAACGGACACTAGAGCTGCGGTATTTTTTACTACCTAAGCTCAGAGTTATTTCAAACAAAATTCACAGTCTTTTTAAAGACAACCTGAGTTCTTTTCAAAAATTCTAAACAGTCTTTTCAAGACTAACCCCACCTGAAATTTTGTTGTATTTTACAAACGAAGCCATCTTTTTAAGAGAACTTTGGTAAACGCAATCTTCTGAAGATTTGGTCGTTACGTCGGTGAAGCGTTTGAACACTAAATCGGCTAACGGAAACAGAACAAGAAAACACTCTTCTGAGGTCTGATTCTGATTCTAAATGTGAGGTCAATCCTCCAATTCCATTGCCAAACAGCTTCGGTGTTTTATCCGAAACTGTTGACAAGGATCCTTCTCCTCGTACTGAGCCTTCTGCCGTCGAGAAACGAGTAAAGGCTCCGCCCCGCCAATTGTGGTGACTTCTGTCTCCGATTTGGCCAGCTTTCGAACGCAACTGAAGAATTGCAAGGAAACTTGCAATTTGAAGGTTTCGTGCAAGCTTGGTCGAAGAGGAGAATGTCGCTTGTTGACGGAATCTTTACAAGATCACCAAACTTTTGTTGGTTATTTGAAAAACCACAAACACAATTTCTACACGTATGAGACCAAGAATGCTCGTCCATTCAAGGCGGTCCTGAAAGATCTCTCCAACGACTTGTCGGTTGATGAGATCAAAAACGAACTTAAGGTGTTGCTTGGCTTTGCCCCATCCCAAGTAGAATAATATTTCTCGCTTTGGTTTGACTTCACAATTTTATCTGATTCATTTCAACAGAAATGAAATCAACAATTTGAAACTTTTGGACAAAGTTCAGTTTTTGTTCCATGTACGGGTAAAGTGGGAGCATTTTAAGAATCGTGGCAGTAATGGCTAGAATCAATTTTCCCGTGAAAGAAGTCACCCAATTTAAATGTGCAAATTGTGGTGGAAATCACAAATCAAATTTCTGGGATTGTCCCATCAGAAAAAAGGTTTTGGATTCTCGTGCTAAGCATCAGCCGAAATCCAAACCGAAATTTTCTCAAAGTCAGGTTGTACCTGCATCTTTAAATCAAACGTTCGTGCTGTCTCACTCGAACAATTGTAACGGGCGGGGGTTGTCTAGAGGTTTTGCAAGAACCAAGTCCACTTATATGCGCCAGGCCGATGACGGCCGCGGACCGGCAAGATCTAAATTCATTAAAGCCCGACCCGGCTGCTCAACTCAGGGCAGGTGGAAAAGGTAACGGTGCCACCGAGTCATCGTCAGCAACCGACACGTGCACGGATAGAAATCCTGTCCGAAAAACCGAAAACTAATTGTTTTAAAATCGACAACATCGATTGTTTTCGATTTCGTTTACAATGTTTTCAAATATGAAAACATTTTCTTCGATTTCGAAAACTTTTGTTTTCGAAAGCGGAACTTTTTCCGTCACCCTTTTTGGGGAGCGTAACATCTGTCAAAACGCAGCCTAAATCAAAACGTCAACCCGAGGTTGATGACAGTTTGTTTGTTTTTTTTTGTTAATGTTTGCGAGAAAAAAATCGTGACTGGTGGCCCGAAAGTAGCAGGTTCCGTTCCGAGGATGGTGGCCAAGTGGAAGACGTGTAGGTCGTCTATGCTGTCCAGTTGTAGCTGCAGGTTTCGGAAGTGCCGAAATCACATGGCCGAGAGAAGTGAGCGAGGTCGAACCGCACCGCCAGCATCGATCCTGACGTGCAAGAGTGAAGGAAAGGACGAGCAGAGTGTCAGTTCCGGAGTGGGAATAGGGACCATTGCCCACGGACAAGCCCGAGAAGGCGGACTGCGGAATAATAGGATCGCCGGAACCAAGAAGCAACATCGAGAGTTACGAAACTAGCGACGGGGACGAAACTGACGCTTTTGCCCTCCTCCTCCTCCTCCTCCTCCTCCTCCTCCTCCTCCTCCTCCTCCTCCTCCTCCTCCTCCTCCTCCTCCTCCTCCTCTTCCTCCTCCTCCTCCTCCTCCTCTTCCTCCTCCTCTCCTCCTCCTCCTCCTCCTCCTCCTCCTCCTCCTCCTCCTCCTCCTCCTCCTCCTCCTCCTCCTCCTCCTCCTCCTCCTCCTCCTCCTCCTCCTCCTCCTCCTCCTCCTCCTCCTCCTCCTCCTCCTCCTCCTCCTCCTCCTCCTCCTCCTCCTCCTCCTCCTCCTCCTCCTCCCCTCCTCCTCCTCCTCCTCCTCCTCCTCCTCCTCCTCCTCCTCCTCCTCCTCCTCCTCCTCCTCCTCCTCCTCTCTTCCTCTTCCTCCTCCTCCTCCTCCTCCTCCTCCTCCTCTTCCTCTTCCTCCTCCTCTTCCTCTTCCTCCTCCTCCCTCTTCCTCTTCCTCCTCCTCCTCCTCCTCCTCCTCCTCCTCCTCCTCCTCCTCCTCCTCCTCCTCCTCCTCCTCCTCCTCCTCCTCCTCCTCCTCCTCCTCCTTCTCCTCCTCCTCCTTCTCCTCCTCCTCCTCCTTCTCCTCCTCCTCCTCCTGCTGTAGGGGCCACTTTCACTGCATGACGAGTTGAAGAAAGTAGTCAACACTAGGCTAGCCACGCAACTGATGCAGGTACGTCCTTCGAAAGCTTGATAAAATTATAATGAAAAAATCTCCTATTCGTTATCGACCGACCTAATTGACCTTCATTCCGCAACAGGCAGCGACGCCAACATCTTCACCAGATCTGCAGCCACTTCGAATTGAACCACGGCAATGAGGAAAGCGACCCGGTAAACGGTTCCACGACGAGACGAGACGCATCTACCGAACTCGAGCTCCGTCGGTATCCTGGAGGAGATCTCAGTCAAGCCCTTCCACACACACAAATAGCCCATCCACACACACTTTGTTACACCCTACTAACAATCTTCAATTCTGCATCAAAAATTATAATTCTAAAATTCTAAAATTCTAAAATTCTAAAATTCTCAAATTCTAAAATTCTAAAATTCTAAAATTCTAAAATTCTAAAATTCTAAAATTCTAAAATTCTAAAACTCTAAAATTCTAAAATTCTAAAATTCTAAAATTCTAAAATTTAAAATTCTCAAATTCTAAAATTTAAAATTCTAAAATTCTAAAATTCTAAAATTTAAAATTTAAAATTCTAAAATTCTAAAATTCTAAAATTCTAAAATTCTAAAATTTAAAATTCTAAAATTCTAAAATTCTAAAATTCTAAAATTCCCAAAATTAAAATTCTAAAATTCTAAAATGAAAATTTAAAATTCTAAAATTCTAAAATTTAAAATTCTAAAATTTAAAATTCTAAAATTTAAAATTTAAAATTCTAAAATTCTAAAATTTAAAATTCTAAAATTCTAAAATTCTAAAATTCTAAAATTCTAAAATTCTAAAATTCTAAAATTCTAAAATTCTAAAATTTAAAATTCTAAAATTCTAAAATTCTAAAATTCTAAAATTTAAAATTCTAAAATTTAAAATTCTAAAATTCTAAAATTCTAAAATTTAAAATTCTAAAATTCTAAAATTCTAAAATTCTAAAATTCTAAAATTTAAAATTTAAAATTCTAAAATTCTAAAATTCTAAAATTCTAAAATTCTAAAATTCTAAAATTCTAAAATTCTAAAATTCTAAAATTCTAAAATTTAAAATTCTTAAATTCTAAAATTCTAAAATTCTAAAATTCTTAAATTTAAAATTCTAAAATTTAAAATTCTAAAATTTAAAATTTAAAATTCTAAAATTCTAAAATTCTAAAATTCTAAAATTTAAAATTTAAAATTCTAAAATTCTAAAATTCTAAAATTCCCAAATTCTAAAATTCTAAAATTCTAAAATTCTCAAATTCTAAAATTCTAAAATTCTAAAATTCTAAAATTCTAAAATTCTAAAATTCTAAAATTCTAAAATTCTAAAATTCTAAAATTCTAAAATTCTAAAATTCTAAAATTCTAAAATTCTAAAATTCTAAAATTCTAAAATTCTAAAATTCTAAAATTCTAAAATTCTAAAATTCTAAAATTTTAAAATTCTAAAATTCTAAAATTTTAAAATTCTAAAATTTTAAAATTCTAAAATTCTAAAATTCTAAAATTCTGAAATTCTGAAATTCTGAAATTCTAAAATTAAATTCTAAAATTCTAAAATTCTAAAATAAATTCTAAAATTCTAAAATTCTAAAATTCTAAAGTTCTAAAATTCCAAAATTCCAAAATTCCAAAATTCCAAAATTCCAAAATTCTAAAATTCCAAAATTCCAAAATTCCAAAATTCCAAAATTCCGAAATTCCAAAATTGCAAAATTCCAAAATTCTAAAATTCCAAAATTCCAAAATTCCAAAATTCCAAAATTCCAAAATTTCAAAATTTCAAAATTCCAAAATTTTAAAATTCCAAAATTCTAAAATTTTAAAATTCAAAGCTTCAAGAATTCAAAAATTCTAAAATTCCTACATTTTTAAATTCCTAAATTCCTAAATTCCTAAATTACTTAATTTCTAAATTCTTAAATTCCCGAATTCCCAAATTTACAAATTCACTTATTCATTTAAATTCCCAAATTCAAAAAATTCCCAAATCCACACATTCCCAAATTCCGTAATTCTCAAATTCCAAAATTCCCAAAATTCCAAATTCCCAAATTCTTAAAATCCCAAATTCCCAAATTAACAAATTCTTAAATTCCCAAATTAACAAATTCATTAATTCCCAAATTCTTAAATTCCCAAATTCACAAATTCCCAAATTCCGTAATTCTCAGATTCCAAATTCCCAAAATCCCAAATTCTTAAATTCCAAAATTAACAAATTCTTCAATTTTCAAATTCCCAAATTAACAAATTCTTCAATTCCCAAATTAACAAATTCACTAATTCCCAAATTCTCCAATTTACAAATTCCCAAATTCTTAAATTCCTAAATTCCTAAATTCCTAAATTCCTAAATTCCTAAATTCCTAAATTCCCAAATCCCCAAATTCACAAATTCACAAATTCTTATATTCCCAATTTTCTAAATTCTCAAATTCCTAATTTCCTAAATTCCTAAATTCCTAAATTCCTAAATTCCTAAATACCGAAATTCCTATATTCTTAAATTCCTAAATTCCTAAATTCCTTTATTCCTAAATTCCTTTATTCCTAAATTCCTTTATTCCTAAATTCCTTTATTCCTAAACTCCTAAATTTCTAAATTCCCAAGTTCCTAAATTCCCAAATTCTCAAATTCCAAATTTCCAAAATTCACAAATTCCCAAATTCTTAAATTCCCAAATTCCTAAATTCCCAAATTCCAGAATTCCCAAATTCCTAAATTCCCAAATTCTCAAATTCCCCAATTCCCAAATTCCCTTATTCTTCAATTCCCAAATTCCCAAATTCTTAAATTCTCAAATCCCTAAATTCCTTAATTCCTAAATTCCCAAATTCCTTAATTCTCAAATTTCTAGATTCCCAAATTTCCAAATTCCCAAAATCCCAAATTCACAAATTCTTACATTCCCAAATTTCTAAATTCCTAAATTCTCAAATTCCTTAATTCCTAAATTCCTAAATTCCTAAATTCCTGAATTCCTAAATTCTTAAATTCCAAAATTTCAAAATTCCTAAATTCCTAAATTCCTTAATTCCTAAATTCCTAAATTCCTGAATTCCTAAATTCCTAAATTCCTAAATTCCTAAATTCCTAAATTCCTAAATTCCTGAATTCCTATATTCCTAAATTCCTAAATTCCTAAATTCCTAAATTCCAAAATTCCCAAGTTCCTAAATTCCCAAATTCTCAAATTCCCAATTTCCAAAATTCGCAAATTCCCAAATACTGAAATTCCCAAATTCCTAAATTCCTAAATTCCCAAATTCCCGAATTCCCAAATTCCTAAATTCCCAAATTCTCAAATTCCCAAATTCCCTAATTCTTCAATTCCCAAATTCCCAAATCCCCTAATTCTTCAATTCCCAAATTCCCAAATTCCTGAATTCTTAAATTTTCAATTCCCTAAATTCCTAAATTCCTAAATTCCTCAATTGTCAAATTCCTTAATTCCCAAATCCCCAAATTCACAAATTCTTAAATTCCCAAATTTCCAAATCCCCTAATTCTTTAATTCCCAAATTCCCAAATTCTTAAATTCTCAAATCCTCAAATTCCTTAATTCCTTAATTCCTAAATTCCCAAATTCCTAAATTCTCAAATTCCTAAATTCCCAAATATCCGAATTCCCAAATTCCAAATTCCCAATTCCCAAATTCACAAATTCCCAAATTCCCAAATCCCAAATTCCCATATTCCCAAATTCCCAAATTCCCAAATTTCCATATTCCCAAATTCTCAAATTCCCAAATTCCCTAATTCTTCAATTCCCAAATTCCCAAATCCCCTAATTCTTCAATTCCCAAATTCCCAAATTCCTGAATTCTTAAATTTTCAATTCCCTAAATTCCTAAATTCCTAAATTCCTAAATTCCTCAATTGTCAAATTCCTTAATTCCCAAATCCCCAAATTCACAAATTCTTAAATTCCCAAATTTCCAAATCCCCTAATTCTTTAATTCCCAAATTCCCAAATTCTTAAATTCTCAAATCCTCAAATTCCTTAATTCCTTAATTCCTAAATTCCCAAATTCCTAAATTCTCAAATTCCTAAATTCCCAAATATCCGAATTCCCAAAATTCCAAATTCCCCAATTCCCAAATTCACAAATTCCCAAATTCCCAAAATCCCAAATTCCCATATTCCCAAATTCCCAAATTCCCAAATTTCCATATTCCCAAATTCTCAAATTCCCAAATTCACAAATTCCTAAATTCCCATATTCCCAAATTCCTAAATTCCTAAATTTCTTGTATTCCCATATTCCAAACACACACACACACACACACACACAAACACACACACAAATAGTAGTTTTTTAATTAATGATGTATTTTTTGCCTCAATAAATAAAAAAAAAACGAATCAACTGTTTTACTGAACCAAAAGAAATATCCAACGGTCAATTCAAAAACCAAATCCAACGGTCAATTCAAAAACCGAATAAATCGTTCGGGATGGCTGCGTGCTTTCTGTTTTGCCAGGCGTCACCAACCGTGACGACTCAAAATCAACAACATTGTTCTCGATTTTGATGCAAATGTTACCGGACGACTGGTCGACAACATTCTGAAACGAATTTCAGAACGAATCGAGAACAATGTTGTCGATTTCCCGGACAGGATTTCTATCCGTGTGGTATGAACCGAAATGGTAAAAGATTTCCCGATCCTTTCGGTCACCAAATTACACCCCCAACTCAGACTCGACCTTTCAAACTCTCCCACTTCCACAGCCAAAGCAACTCCTAATCGGCATGAATACAAAAGCTCATTGGATTTCAGACTTAAGCTTTAATTCACTACTTCATTCAAGGGGTGGGGGCAATGCCTTAAAAACCTAGGTGCTACTTGCTCTTTTCTCGATGACCGGCTCAATGACGACACGTGCATGGCCTCCGAGGTCGGAGGGCGGATGGTAGACAGCAACGGCGTACTCGGGTCAGTGTCTTGCGAACCTTCGAGGTGAACGGACACTAGAGCTGCGGTATTTTTTACTACCTAAGCTCAGAGTTATTTCAAAAAAATTCACAGTCTTTTAAAGACTACCTGAGTTATTTTCCCAAATTCTAAACAGTCTTTTCAAGACTAACCCCACCTGAAATTTTGTTGTATTTTACAAACGAAGCCATCTTTTTAAGAGAACTTTGCTTGCAAAATGCGTCAAAACAAAGGTAAACGCAAATCTTCTGAAGATTTGGTCGTTACGTCGGTGAAGCGTTTGAACGCTAAATCGGCTAACGGAAACAGAACAAGAAAACACTCTTCTGAGGTCTGATTCTGATTCTAAATGTGAGGTCAATCCTCCAATTCCATTGGCAAACAGTTTCGGTGTTTTATCCGAAACTGTTGACAAGGATCCTTCTCCTCGTACTGAGCCTTCTGCCGTCGAGAAACGAGTAAAAGCTCCGCCCCGCCAATTGTGGTGACTTCTGTCTCCGATTTGGCCAGCTTTCGAACGCAACTGAAGAATTGCAAGGAAACTTGCAATTTGAAGGTTTCGTGCAAGCTTGGTCGAAGAGGAGAATGTCGCTTGTTGACGGAATCTTTACAAGATCACCAAACTTTTGTTGGTTATTTGAAAAACCACAAACACAATTTCTACACGTATGAGACCAAGAATGCTCGTCCATTCAAGGCGGTCCTGAAAGATCTCTCCAACGACTTGTCGGTTGATGAGATCAAAAACAAACTTAAGGAGTTGCTTGGCTTTGCCCCACCCAAGTAGAATAATATTTCTCGCTTTGGTTTGACTTCACAATTTTATCTGATTCATTTCAACAGAAATGAAATCAACAATTTGAAACTTTTGGACAAAGTTCAGTTTTTGTTCCATGTACGGGTAAAGTGGGAGCATTTTAAGAATCGTGGCAGTAATGGCTAGAATCAATTTTCCCGTGAAAGAAGTCACCCAATTTAAATGTGCAAATTGTGGTGGAAATCACAAATCAAATTTCTGGGATTGTCCCATCAGAAAAAAGGTTTTGGATTCTCGTGCTAAGCATCAGCCGAAATCCAAACCGAAATTTTCTCAAAGTCAGGTTGTACCTGCATCTTTAAATCAAACGTTCGTGCTGTCTCACTCGAACAATTGTAACGGGCAGGGGTTGTCTAGAGGTTTTGCAAGAACCAAGTCCACTTATATGCGCCAGGCCGATGACGGCCGCGGACCGGCAAGATCTAAATTCATTAAAGCCCGACCCGGCTGCTCAACTCAGGGCAGGTGGAAAAGGTAACGGTGCCACCGAGTCATCGTCAGCAACCGACACGTGGTATGAACCGAAATGGTAAAAGATTTCCCGATCCTTTCGGTCACCAAATTACACCCCCAACTCAGACTCGACCTTTCAAACTCTCCCACTTCCACAGCCAAAGCAACTCCTAATCGGCATGAATACAAAAGCTCATTGGATTACAGACTTAAGCTTTAATTCACTACTTCATTCAAGGTGCGTCGCGGTCCTCGCGCAGGATTTTCGTTGCCGTTTCCGTCATTGTTGTCCCCCCGATTGTGTGTGTATTTCGATCCGGGCGGTTTCGGGATGTTTGACAGTTGAGTTGGAGAATTTGAACGGTGTGCGTCGCGGTCCTCGCGCAGGATTTTCGTTGCCGTTTCCGTCATTGTTGTCCCCCCGATTGTGTGTGTATTTCGATCCGGGCGGTTTCGGGATGTTTGACAGTTGAGTTGGAGAATTTGAACGGTGTGCGTCGCGGTCCTCGCGCAGGATTTTCGTTGCCGTTTCCGTCATTGTTGTCCCCCCGATTGTGTGTGTATTTCGATCCGGGCGGTTTCGGGATGTTTGACAGTTGAGTTGGAGAATTTGAAAGGTGTGCGTCGCGGTCCTCGCGCAGGATTTTCGTTGCCGTTTCCGTCATTGTTGTCCCCCCGATTGTGTGTGTATTTCGATCCGGGCGGTTTCGGGATGTTTGACAGTTGAGTTGGAGAATTTGAACGGTGTGCGTCGCGGTCCTCGCGCAGGATTTTCGTTGCCGTTTCCGTCATTGTTGTCCCCCGATTGTGTGTATTTCGATCCGGGCGGTTTCGGGATGTTTGACAGTTGAGTTGGAGAATTTGAACGGTGTGCGTCGCGGTCCTCGCGCAGGATTTTCGTTGCCGTTTCCGTCATTGTTGTCCCCCCGTTTGTGTGTGTATTTCGATCCGGGCGGTTTCGGGATGTTTGACAGTTGCGTTGGAGAATTTGAACGGTGCGCGTCGCGGTCCTCACGCAGGATTTTCGTCGCCGTTTCCGTCTTTGTTGTTCTTCCGATGTGTGTGTATTTCGTTCCGGGCGGTTTCGGGATGTTTGACAGTTGAGTTGGAGAATTTGAAAGGTGTGCGTCGCGGTCCTCGCGCAGGATTTTCGTTGCCGTTTCCGTTATTGTTGTCCCCCCGATTGTGTGTGTATTTCGATCCGGGCGGTTTCGGGATGTTTGACAGTTGAGTTGGAGAATTTGAACGGTGTGCGTCGCGGTCCTCGCGCAGGATTTTCGTTGCCGTTTCCGTCATTGTTGTCCCCCCGATTGTGTGTGTATTTCGATCCGGGCGGTTTCGGGATGTTTGACAGTTGAGTTGGAGAATTTGAAAGGTGTGCGTCGCGGTCCTCGCGCAGGATTTTCGTTGCCGTTTCCGTCATTGTTGTCCCCCCGTTTGTGTGTGTATTTCGATCCGGGCGGTTTCGGGATGTTTGACAGTTGCGTTGGAGAATTTGAACGGTGCGCGTCGCGGTCCTCACGCAGGATTTTCGTCGCCGTTTCCGTCTTTGTTGTTCTTCCGATTGTGTGTGTATTTCGTTCCGGGCGGTTTCGGGATGTTTGACAGTTGCGTTGGAGAATTTGAACGGTGTGCGTCGCGGTCCTCGCGCAGGATTTTCGTTGCCGTTTCCGTCATTGTTGTCCCCCCGATTGTGTGTGTATTTCGATCCGGGCGGTTTCGGGATGTTTGACAGTTGAGTTGGAGAATTTGAACGGTGTGCGTCGCGGTCCTCACGCAGGATTTTCGTTGCCGTTTCCGTCTTTGTTGTCCCCCCGATTGTGTGTGTATTTCGATCCGGGCGGTTTCGCGTTTACGCATTTTATTTCGCTTTATCTTTCCACAGCCGTCTGTCTAAGATTAAATCATTTATGCTAAACTCAACACCAAATAACCGGGAATAGTCTCATCCGCATACTCCGACTGATTGCCTTGAGAATGCATAATACATCACACCATTAAACAAAATTTATTGATTATTGGGTCGCATCATCATCCTCTATGTTGAATCCTGGCCATTACCCTTACTCACTAACAAAATCCCAAGTAGAAGTAGTTTTCCGCGGGGTGTGGATATCGTATAGAACCCACCCTTGGTAGCAGCCTGTGCTAACTAACATTCCCGTCCTATTCCCTCGAGATCTACAAACTGACATGGCGGGCGCCGTTGGTGGCCAACGACTGTTTCCTATTCGCACCGGCTCTAGTTTTGATGATCGTGATGTTTTTTTCTTTTCAGCGCATTCATGAATGCTGTTGATAAGGGAAACATCATTTGATCGTTGAAGCGTGTGACCGGTTGTGCTGATGGGATATTATGGTCCTGTTCAGCAACGGAGAAGGACAACCATGGGTGGTCTCTCATGCTCATGCTCATGCTCAATTCACTACTTCATTCAAGGGGTGGGGGCAATGCCTTAAAAACCTAGGTGCTACTTGCTCTTTTCTCGATGACCGGCTCAATGACGACACGTGCATGGCCTCCGAGGACGGAGGGCGGATGGTAGACAGCAACGGCGTACTCGGGTCAGTGTCTTGCGAACCTTCGAGGTGAACGGACACTAGAGCTGCGGTATTTTTTACTACCTAAGCTCAGAGTTATTTCAAAAAAAAAAATTCACAGTCTTTTTAAAGACTACCTGAGTTATTTTCCCAAATTCTAAACAGTCTTTTCAAGACTAACCCCACCTGAAATTTTGTTGTATTTTACAAACGAAGCCATCTTTTTAAGAGAACTTTGCTTGCAAAATGCGTCAAAACAAAGGTAAACGCAAATCTTCTGAAGATTTGGTCGTTACGTCGGTGAAGCGTTTGAACGCTAAATCGGCTAACGGAAACAGAAAAAGAAAACAGCCTCATCCGAGGTCTGATTCTGATTCTGAAAGTGAGGTCAATCCTCCAATTCCATTGGCAAACAGTTTCGGTGTTTTATCCGAAACTGTTGACAAGGATCCTTCTCCTCGTACTGAGCCTTCTGCCGTCGAGAAACGAGTAAAGGCTCCGCCAATTGTGGTGACTTCTGTCTCCGATTTGGCCAGCTTTCGAACGCAACTGAAGAATTGCAAGGAAACTTGCAATTTGAAGGTTTCGTTCCAGCTTGGTCGAAGAGGAGAATGTCGCTTGTTGACGGAATCTTTACAAGATCACCAAACTTTTGTTGGTTTTTTGAAAAACCACAAACACAATTTCTACACGTATGAGACCAAGAATGCTCGTCCATTCAAGGCGGTCCTGAAAGGTCTCTCCAACGACTTGTCGGTGAATGAGATCAAAAACGAACTTGGTGTTGCTTGGCTTTGCCCCATCCCAAGTAATACCAATGAAGAAAAAATCAAACGGGAATATTTCTCGCTTTGGTTTGACTTCACAATTTTATCTGATTCATTTCAATAGAAATGAAATCAACAATTTGAAACTTTTGGACAAAGTTCAGTTTTTGTTCCATGTACGAGTAAAGTGGGAGCATTTTAAGAAACATGGCGGTAATGGCCAGAATCTGACCCAGTGCCGGCGTTGCCAGGCATTCGGTCACGGTACTGATCATTGCGCCATGGTTCCAAAATGCATGGTTTGCGGGGATTCTTCTCACGACAAGGACAACTGTCCCTTGAAAGAAGTCACCCAATTTAAATGTGCAAATTGTGGTGGAAATCACAAATAAAATTTCTGGGATTGTCCCATCAGAAAAAAGGTTTTGGATTCTCGTGCTAAGCATCAGCCGAAATCCAAACCGAAATTTTCTCAAAGTCAGGTTGTACCTGCATCTTTAAATCAAACGTTCGTGCTGTCTCACTCGAACAATGCTAGAAATACCCCTACAGTGGAAAAGTTAGGTAACAGCAATGGCATTTCTTATGCCAACGTCGCACAGTGGATCCAGGTGTGACAAAAAATCAAAAAATGAAAGTTAAATTTCAGCAGTGTTAGTATTTTTCTATTTTTTCTCATACCTTCAAAAACTCTTTCCCAAATTTTGAGCAAGATTGGATGTAATTTGAATTTTTGGCGGCTTTGAGAGTGCAGACATTTTTGTTATTTCTAGTAGCTGAAACTTCAAAATTCGCAAAAAAATTTTTTTCTTAAAACTTGCATAACTTAGCCAATTTTAAACCAAATTTGATTCTTCTGGCTGCATTTGAAAGGTATTTAAAAGTTGTTAATTTTACTGTTCTTGGAATTTTGATTGACCCCTCCCCCCTTTTTAGCTGTTCAAACGGAAGATTTTTTCGAATTTCAAATCTTCAGGAACAATTTTGTACGGGTGTGACCAAAGTCTCGTGTGCAGTTTCTGTCGTGAAATTTAATGTACTTTCAGACAGTGTATAGCAAATTTTGCTCAAACTTGCTCGAAAGTTCAAAATTTGCATGTTTCTAAAAAAAAGTCAAAGTGGATCTACTCTACTCTATTCACGAATCGGATCAAAAAGTCAGCTATGGTAATCGCCTTATGATCTTTCTTCATATTCAAGAATTCAACAAATGTACTAAAATAATACTGGATTTTGGATTTCTTAGTGTACCAAGAACCCCCCCCCCCTCCCTCCCCCCTCTCCCTCGTCTTTTTATGACTTGGTTGAATATTCCTCTTGGAATGACTGAAAACTTCAACGGCGAAAATATTTTCTATTGTAAAATTTCACATGTGCTTGTGTGCTATCTTGTGACCCGTCTGCTGAAAAAGATAGGAGTTGTCACAAGATAGCACACAAGCTACGATGTGTATCTGCGTGGAGAATTATTGGAACAAAGTGATGCGGGCAGTGATAAACATAGTTAATGAGCAATTGCAAACATTTTAATGAATACCGTCGTCAGGGTGACATTGGGTCTGGTGGGTGAGATACAGTCATACAAAATTGCTAAAATTTGTATGACCCAATCTCACCCCAGACCTAATGTCACCCTGATGACGGTACATACTTTTCTGGTACGATAGATTTTCTTGTGGGAGTCCTAACCATGCAAGATTTTTTCAACTGTCCCAAAAATCTTCCAAAAAGTCTTCCTAAAAGCAGTTTTTACCTTACATATTTTTATGTGCAGCTTAGTACATAAAAAGCAGAGCAGACCTTGGTCATAGTCGTGGATGAAGAGAAGAGGAAAGATGGGAAATAAAAAAAATAAAATTCAAAACTTTTTTCTCAACTTTTTAAATTAAAATGTATCACAAATTACTCTAATTAATAACTCTAATACAAAAAAAGCAGAAATTTTCGATGGCCTCAACAAAAATCTAAAGTTTTATTTAAAGGTCCTTTAATTTATTGTGTTTCATATGTTTATAGGACCTTTAAAAAAATCTAGAAATGTCTTCTGATCTTTTCTACCTAAACTACAGATACTACTAAAATGTGCACATTTAAAATGTGATGATAATCTCATAGAAGCCAAATAACACTTTTCCTCAAATACACAAATTTTGGAACACCCTATTAACTGGACCACTTTAACGTTACTACTGTACTGACCCTGATCAACTTTTCGGAAGATGACAAAGCTGTTATTTAAAAGTGTGGTATCTACGAATTTGGTTTAACAAAATTTCGGTTATGGATCATTGTGATTCGGTACCACCCTAACATTTTATTTGTTAAGATTTACACACACACACAATCAAAATTACAAGCTACTATTGATATAAAAAAAATACAATTTCAGCAATTAAAAAAAATATTTGAAAAATAAATATTTATGAACCACCCTAATGTACTTAGATTTTATTTCATGAAAAAATAAATGTGTTTTTTGAATTCAGCTGCCCAAAATTACCCTTATATGACATATTTGGTAGAATACCTGGCATTTTTTAATTTTGTCACACCTTTGTTCGGAGAGGATCCACTGTGCTTCGTGTCATCACAAGAAGATTACAAAAAAGCTTGGATATTTTCAATTCTTATTTGAAAGAATGGAAAATTACTCCAAATGCTGCAAAAACTCAACTTATTATTTTCCCTCACAAACCAAGGGCTGATTTCTTAAACCAAAAAGTCATCACATTATAAAGATGAATGAGGTAAATTTAAAGTGGGAGGATCAAGTGAAATATCTTGGACTTGCTTTTGACAAAAACTTTACTTACAAGGATCACATTGAAAGTATCCAGGTTAAATGTAACAAATATATTAAATGTTTGTATCCACTTATAAACAGGAATTCTAGACTTTGTCTCAAGAATAAACTGTTAATTTATAAACAAATTTTCAGACCTGCCATGCTTTATGCTGTGCCGAGCTGGACAAGCTGTTGCTTAACCAGGAAGAAAAAACTTCAGAGGATTCAGAACAAAATTCTGAAAATGATTCTGAAACTTCCTCCCTGGTTCAGCACCAGTGAACTTCATCAATTAGCCGAAGTTGACACTTTGGATGTAATGTCCAATAAGATAATTGATGTATTTCGACAAAAATCATTGCAGTCTTCAGCTGCATTGATCCGCTCTTTAAATAGTTTATAAGTTAGTTTTAAGGTATCCCTTTTCCCTTTTGTACATGTAGGACCTCCTACATTTGAAATCACTGAATAGCGAAAGCTACAATATTTCATGAATAAATGAAAGTTGCTAGTATTTAAAATTGAGGTGAAAAGTCATCGATTGTGATTGGACACTCAATAATATTCTAACTGAATGAATGTACATGGAAGAAAAATCAAAATAAATATAAATAAAAAAAAGAATAAAAAAAAAACGGCGTACTCGGGACGCGTTTCTGGGCCGAACTCGTCAGCGGCGCAGGAAGCCGACAACTTGTAGTCCACCACGTTCAGGGCCCGTGCAACGCAACTGAAGAATTGCAAGGAAACTTGCAATTTGAAGGTTTCGTGCCAGCTTGGTCGAAGAGGAGAATGTCGCTTGTTGATGGAATCTTTACAAGATCACCAAACTTTTGTTGGTTATTTGAAAAACCACAAACACAATTTCTACACGTATGAGACCAAGAATGCTCGTCCATTCAAGGCGGTCCTGAAAGGTCTCTCCAACGACTTGTCGGTTGATGAGATCAAAAACGAACTTAAGGTGTTGCTTGGCTTTGCCCCATCCCAAGTAGAATAATGCAGCGACCTCAAATTTAAATCATTAAATTTGTCCATTTTTCGAACCTCACCACCGTTCTGACCCTGCGCGCTTACGCAAGCATAAATAATTTTACCCGTCGACTCGCGTTGCGCGACAAATAATTAAGCTTATGTACAGGTGTGGATCATGAGTCATCCTCACCTGAAAAGCCCTTTATTAAATCAAAAAAATGGTTAAGCTTTCAATTATGAATGTGCGATGTTATTACACAGGGGAAATTGAGGGTGTGGCTTAACCAAATTCATTGGCATGTTTGTTCAATGGAGAATTCGACCTTCTCATTATTGACCAACATTTTGGAGAATGTTTTAGGAACATAATTTTGATATTCCAATAACATAATTTAAAGTTTCACGACAATGGTTCGAACCCATGACTTCCGATTTTGAGGTGTACTCACTACACCATACGGAAAGTCATGAAGAATTGCAGAGGTCTGCATAATTTAATTCATGAGGTTCATCGATGCTTCTCATCGAAACGGACCACTTTTAGTAGAACAAAATTTAGTAGAGTTTTCGGGGACTGACTATAAAAACCCCAAAATTCTTGAGGAGGGCAGTTAGTTCCAGTCAGTTCCAGCCAGTTCAAGCCCAGTCCAGTTCCAGTTCCAGAAGACGCCCCAGACCAGCCAGACCCGCCAGCAGCCACCAGTAGCAGAGGCCCCAGTCCAGCCGGACTTAGCGGTGGAGGCCGCAGTCCGCCGGGACTTAGCGGTGGAGGCCGCAGTCTGCCGGGACTTAGCCGCAGTGAAGAGTCCGTCGGGACTTAGCCGCCGTGAAGAGTCCACCCGGGACTTAGCCGCAGTGAAGAGTCCACCCGGGACTTAGCCGCAGTGAAGAGTCCACCCGGGACTTAGGAGTTCGGGGTCTGGCATGGCTCGGCGAAGAGGTCTGGAGGACAAGTCTGGCTTCAACGTAGAGAATTGGCTCGACGAAGGTTTTAATGAAATTAGCGACGAAAAGTTGAGTGATGTGATCGTGCGCGTAAAAGTTGAGAGTGTTACCGCAAAAAAATGTAATCTTAAAAAAGTGTAATATACAAATAAGTGAAGTTTACTGATCTGTTTTGACTCTACAAGAAAATATCACAAAAATCCTGAAAGCCTAAACCGCTCGGGCCGTTCAATAATATTTCTCGCTTTGGTTTGACTTCACAATTTTATCTGATTCATTTCAACAGAAATGAAATCAACAATTTGAAACTTTTGGACAAAGTTCAGTTTTTGTTCCATGTACGGGTAAAGTGGGAGTATTTTAAGAAACATGGCAGTAATGGCTAGAATCAATTTTCCCGTGAAAGAAGTCACCCAATTTAAATGTGCAAATTGTGGTGGAAATCACAAATCAAATTTCTGGGATTGCCCCATCAGAAAAAAGGTTTTGGATTCTCGTGCTAAGCATCAGCCGAAATCCAAACCGAAATTTTCTCAAAGTCAGGTTGTACCTGCATCTTTAAATCAAACGTTCGTGCTGTCTCACTCGAACAATTGTAACGGGCGGGGGGTTGTCTAGAGGTTTTGCAAGAACCAAGTCCACTTATATGCGCCGATGACGGCCGCGGACCGGCAAGATCTAAATTCATTAAAGTCCGACCCGGCTGCTCAACTCAGGGCAGGTGGAAAAGGTAACGGTGCCACCAAGTCATCGTCAGCAACCGACACGTGGTATGAACCGAAATGGTAAAAGATTTCCCGATCCTTTCGGTCACCAAATTACACCCCCAACTCAGACTCGACCTTTCAAACTCTCCCACTTCCACAGCCAAAGCAACTCCTAATCGGCATGAATACAAAAGCTCATTGGATTACAGACTTAAGCTTTAATTCACTACTTCATTCAAGGGGTGGGGGCAATGCCTTAAAAACCTAGGTGCTACTTGCTCTTTTCTCGATGACCGGCTCAATGACGACACGTGCATGGCCTCCGAGGACAGAGGGCGGATGGTAGACAGCAACGGCGTACTCAGGACGCGTTTCTGGGCCGAACTCGTCTGCGGCGCCGGGAGCCGACAACTTGTAGTCCACCACGTTCAGGGCCCGTGCAAACCGGATGGCGGCGGGTAGACGGCGCCGGCGTACTCGGGACGCGTTTCAAGGCCGAGCTCGGCGGTGGCGACGACGTGTGATGTGGCCCGATGGAGATGACGACCGCGGTTGCGGATATGCTCGGACGTCGTGGGTGACTGCCCTTTGGCTCAGGGGTTGGGTGGGCCCCTTACAGGCCCGTCACAGTTCGAGCGATGCTCGACACGATTCCGGCAGGCGGAATATCCACGACGACGTCCCTTGGCTCAGGAGCGATTACGAATGCTCCCTACGGACCGGTATCCGTTTGGACTTCCTCGCTTCTTTTCCGTCGCTTTCAGCTCTGTCGTAACGGGTGGCTCAGGGTTGGATGGCCCCCTACAGGCACGTCACGGTTCGAGCGATGCTCGACGATGGTTCCGGCTAGCGAAACCGCCGCTTCGACGTCCACTTGCTCGGGAACGGGGTTAAGGGTTCCCTACGGACTGGCTTCAGAACTGGCTCGCCACGTGGATGGTCAGGCAGCGTCTTGCGACCCGATGTTCGTCACGTTAACGCAGGTTCGGCACGTGGATGTTTGGGATGGCTCCACGCAACTCTCGGACGTTCGACACGTGATCTTCAGCTGTCGAGGGATCTCGACTCGTGGGTGGTGGGACCGCGCCGCGCAGCGCTTTGGCGTTAGACACGTCGATGGTCGGGGCAGCGCCACACGACACTCGGATGTTCGTCACGTGGTTGTTCGTACGGTACGGAACCGATCTGAGGCGAATGTCGCCCGCCGCGGGTGAAGGTTATTTTGCTCAGGGTGATGGTGGGGCCCCTACGAACTCGCTCCACTTAGAGTAGCCGAAACTACGCTTCACCACGACGGGATCCTTTGGCTCGGGGAGGTTGACGATGTCCCCTACGGAGTCGTCCACGGTTATCACTCTACTTACGCTCGGCTGTCTGCACCGAAATCCAGCAGATGGCGGCACACACGTGGTTGTGGTCCGGACTGCTGGTTGACGATGGGTTAGTCGACGTTGGGTCACCGACGAAATCTAACCTCTCTCTCTACGGCCCTGTGGAAACACTTGAACGGGGGGTTCTGTTTTGCGTTTTCCCTAATTGTACACTTGTTTCTCTCACTTTGTGGCTATTTACATTCGTTGTTCACTTATTCTTCCCGCGTGGGTTTTTCCAAGTGTTTCCAATTGTGCTGTTGTCCGTTTGGTGGTCGAGGTTGTTAGAGCTCGAGTCCAGCGTTTTCTCCTTGCACGAAACCCCAGAAACCCGAACCTAACCCGAATCGTATCACTCCTTCGGGTAATTGCATCACACGGTTTTATACCAAACAGAACATTTATGATACCTTGATGCTACCCTAACCCCTTTGAGTGTCACAGCCGTCGCAAGCTCAAGATCGTATTTAAATTTAATTTCCCAAGTAACCATCCAGCACTAAATAACAGTCATTGTTTGGCCCTTAATGCGCTTTCATAGCTGCGAGTAAAAGCCAAACGGTTTTTACTTCAGCACTAAC
Source organism: Culex quinquefasciatus (assembly GCF_015732765.1). NCBI lineage: Eukaryota > Metazoa > Arthropoda > Insecta > Diptera > Culicidae > Culex > Culex quinquefasciatus. The sequence goes on along the minus strand of NC_051863.1, from coordinate 96,574,275 downwards.
AGCTACTATAGTGCTGAATAGTGGCCGCTTTTGGACTTTTCTCGGCTGTTTAAGTGCTGGCCCCTACTGTTTTTGATCCAACCCTGCACAAAACGTAAAAAAAAAATGGGAGGAGCAAAAATGTTGCTCTCTCTCCCTTTTCTTCCTCATCATATTCTATTTTGGGTTTGTTTACAATTACTACGTTACCGACTCACAGCTGATCCGAGTGGGGAATGAGATTTTTTGCTCGAAATTGACCAGTTGGAGATTTGATGCCGATGATAGAAGATGTTGTCGCTGATTTCCGTGAGCCCGATCCTTCAAGCCTAAATGAGAGGTGGCTATCTGAGCATGCTTCATAGATACTTGTGAATTAATCCGATGGTCTAGTTGCTGCTAATGTAAGTAAGTGCCAAAAGAGAGTGCGGGTCTAGGTGCGGATGATTTTTACAACTACTCGCTGTGAATTCGATTCAATTTACAAAACATATTTTGTGTTATTCGTTTTGAATTCTGCGTTTATTTATTTCACAAGATTTTACAATTGATTGAACATCATTGCAGTCTCAATCGATACACGTATCCGATCTAAACTCCGTATTTTGGAACCGCGCACATATTGTCCAAAGCCAATTCCACAGAAAATCTCGAATTTCTGCTCTGATGGTGTGTGTTTGAGTCCGGCGTCCACTCCGAACAGCTGCCGGTCTTAATTGTACCGCTTCTGAAATGGATACACAACACCTGTTACAAATTTTAAAGAAAATTTTGGTTGTTAAACTTGCCTATTTGTATCATAATTTGATGATCTCCGAAAAAAACTCTGTTTTTCCCATGATGGAATATGAGAATAACATGTTTAGATTGTTTTTTTTCATGCTGTCTCGCTTGCTCTACCGTTCCAATATAAACAAAGCTAATATTGTTGCCAGTTTAATGGAAACTGACAAACAGAGTTGCCAGCAGCAGCACTTAAAAACCTGGATAAATGTTACTTGGGTAGCTTATATCTGTAAGCCAATTGAATTGCTTTCCGGTAAAAATATTTACGAGACTGAAAAATCCAGTCTGTCACATCAATTATATGGGCAGATTCGTATTCAGCGGGCAAAATAACATGGAAAAACATATAGTTGGAAAAATTTCGAATTTCGTTAGGGTGGTCCCATACACTTGGCCTTGAAAATTAGACATTTTCAAATGAAGATAAACTCCCAAGCTCGAGAAAAGGGGGAATTTATATGGAAACTCCCCCTTTTTCTAGAGCTTGGGAGTTTAGGTGTTAAAGAAAATTACCTCTGGGATTTTTTCAGCGTTTATAATAATAGAACTCCTCTTTCGAATGCAACCTGGCGGTTAAAATTTGGCTATCGGCTTTTCGAGATATTTGAGTTCAAAATTTGCATCTTTTTTACCCTCAAATGACTTAACTTTTGATCCTTAAGTCCAAATTGACTAACAACTTTCTAGAAGACGAAAAAATTCCCAAAAATATTCCTGAAAAGTTAGGTTTTCAAAATCACCCTAATCGTGAACCACCCTAATTTTGAACCAAACCAAAGTTGCCCTTTTCCATTTGCAACAACTCTTCTGAAGACACCAAAGCTTTAAAACGTCACAATTTTTCGGAAAATCCATTTTCCACTTAATTTTGCGATCTGGACCATTGTGCAATGAGCATTTCTGAAAAAAGTTTTAAAAAAATGCGATTTTTTCGAGATAAACCCGCCTGGGAAAAGCCAAAAACTTATATGTTGTATGCATTTTGTTTTGAGCTTGATCAGTCAATATATTTTTTTATTTACCTGTAATATTGTTAAAGCAGGACTTATGCAGCTTTCCAGAGAATAACTCGAGTCCGATGATCGCATAAATAATGATAACGAATAATACCAAAAGAGCAATGTGTAACAAAGGCACCATGGCACGTAGAATTGAATTCAGTACAACTTGTAAACCTTAAATGAAAAGCAAAAATAACATTACACACTTTATTTAGGAAAGATTCACAGTCACAACTTTCAATATTAGCCCTTTTGAAATGTTAGTCTTTATCTGAAAAGAAATCTAAATATTGTACTTGAAAAGATCGGAAAATTTACGAATGATTAATTTTTTTAACATTGAAAAGCGGACCATTATCGACATTAGAAAATGGTGGGTTGTTTATGTGAGACTTAGAAAACTTCAATTTTCCTGTATCTTTTTTTTCAGCAACCAGAGGTCCAATCTTCAATGTCTCTGAGGCAATTTTATATAAAGTTTTCTAAACTTAAAAAAAATATTTTCAGAAATGGTCACTCATGGCCATACATACCATACACGGAAAGACTGTGCCCAGAAATTTTAACAATTAATTGTTGATTTTGCTTTCGTAAATTTTAACACAAACGTACTTGTTACTGCCAATTTTCGGTTAAAATAACCAATGTGTGTTGAAAATGCTAAAGGCAAAAAGCTAACACATTTCCCGAACTCGAATGAACGTGCTCGACTGTTAGCTTTGGTTTTGGGAAAATCATAAATTTTGTTGGTTGAATATATTTAACAATTGGTTGAATATTTAAAAGATGAACATGGGTTTGTTTACGTCTGTCATTTGAAGTCAGGATTCGAGCGAGAGCGGTCGATTTGTTGAGTTTGTGTTGTTAATTGTGAAGTGAGAGGATGTGAAAGGTGAAAATCACACTATTTGGCTAATGTTGAAGTGGCAAATCAAAGTGAACACTATTGCAACTATGTAGGTGCAGTTGGTGAGTAAGTTTGTTGATGATTTTTTTGCAAGTGATAAACTATGAAGAGCAAGACAAGACATTTGCAATGAGGACCTCTGATGCGAGGGGATTTTATGATAATGTTTAAAGGAAAGGGAAGGGCAGTGGAAGGAAGAGGCTGACCAACTCTTGCACAACAATACTTGTACGGGCAAATTTAACAAAATGTTAGTTAATCTACGTATGTATGGGTTTATTTTTAAACAACATTTTATCTATTGTGATTTTGGAGATCACGCGCGTGGCAATTTATAGATTTTGAAAAATAAAAAATCTAAATTTCTGTGATAGCAAATGGTTCTTGCGGAACATAGTGTTCAGGATTCTGCCAAATAAAGTGGCATAGTTTGATTGCGCGTGGCAAGCGGCAACAAGGAAAAAAAAAAGATTTGAGTGTGTAAAGTAGTGAAAAGTACATTTTATCAAATTAGTCTAAAATTCGAGAAAATGTTATGTTAGAAGCGGCCAATAGTCGTCTTGGAGGAGCTTGGTTTCTAGTTGGCCTGCTACCCGGAGAGGAAAGACGGCATCGGTTGAGCAGATTGAACGGCAAGCTAGAATGGACACTGGATTTGAGTGAGAGCGTTCTTATCATTAGTTTTTTATCTTCATCAATAATTGTTTTGAGTTGTGGAGTTAAATAGAATGTTTTCCCGTCTTAAGATGGCGGCTTAACGATGGAATTAGGCAACAAACTTTGGAGGAGGTGAGTCTGAGCATGAGTATGAGCATGAGAGAAAACCCATGGTTGCCCCTCCGTTGCTGAACAGAACCGTAATATCCTTTCAGCAAATTTAAGAATTTAAGAATTTAAGAATTTAAGAATTTAAGAATTTAAGAATTTAAGAATTTAAGAATTTAAGAATTTAAGAATTTAAGAATTTAAGAATTTAAGAATTTAAGAATTTAAGAATTTAAGAATTTAAGAATTTAAGAATTTAAATTTAAGAATTTAAAATTTAAGAATTTAAGAATTTAAGAATTTAAGAATTTAAGAATTTAAGAATTTAAATTTAAGAATTTAAGAATTTAAGAATTTAAATTTAAGAATTTAAGAATTTAAGAATTTAAGAATTTAAGAATTTAAGAATTTAAAATTTAAGAATTTAAGAATTTAAGAATTTAAAATTTAAGAATTTAAGAATTTAAGAATTTAGAATTTAAGAATTTAAAATTTAAGAATTTAAGAATTTAAGAATTTAAGAATTTAAGAATTTAGAATTTAAGAATTTAAGAATTTAAGAATTTAAGAATTTAAGAATTTAAAATTTAAATTTAAGAATTTAGAATTTAAAATTTAAGAATTTAGAATTTAAGAATTTAAGAATTTAAGAATTTAAGAATTTAAGAATTTAAGAATTTAAGAATTTAGAATTTAAGAATTTAAGAATTTAAGAATTTAAGAATTTAAGAATTTAAGAATTTAAGAATTTAAGAATTTAAGAATTTAAGAATTTAAGAATTTAAGAATTTAAGAATTTAAGAATTTAAGAATTTAAAATTTAGAATTTAAATTTAAGAATTTAAAATTTAAGAATTTAAGAATTTAAAATTTAAGAATTTAAGAATTTAAGAATTTAGAATTTAAGAATTTAAGAATTTAAGAATTTAAGAATTTAAGAATTTAAGAATTTAAGAATTTAAGAATTTAAAATTTAGAATTTAGAATTTAAGAATTTAAAATTTAAGAATTTAAGAATTTAAGAATTTAAAATTTAAGAATTTAAGAATTTAAGAATTTAAGAATTTAAGAATTTAAGAATTTAAGAATTTAAGAATTTAAGAATTTAAGAATTTAAGAATTTAAGAATTTAAAATTTAAGAATTTAAAATTTAAGAATTTAAGAATTTAAGAATTTAAGAATTTAAGAATTTAAGAATTTAAGAATTTAAATTTAAAATTTAAGAATTTAAGAATTTAAGAATTTAAAATTTAAGAATTTAAGAATTTAGAATTTAAGAATTTAAGAATTTAAGAATTTAAGAATTTAAGAATTTAAGAATTTAAGAATTTAAGAATTTAAGAATTTAAGAATTTAAGAATTTAAGAATTTAAGAATTTAAGAATTTAAGAATTTAAGAATTTAAGAATTTAAGAATTTAAGAATTTAAGAATTTAGAATTTAAGAATTTAAGAATTTAAATTTAAGAATTTAAGAATTTAAGAATTTAAGAATTTAAGAATTTAAGAATTTAAGAATTTAAGAATTTAAGAATTTAAAATTTAAGAATTTAAGAATTTAAGAATTTAAAATTTAAAATTTAAGAATTTAAGAATTTAAGAATTTAAGAATTTAAGAATTTAAGAATTTAAAATTTAAGAATTTAAGAATTTAAGAATTTAAGAATTTAAGAATTTAAGAATTTAAATTTAAGAATTTAAGAATTTAAGAATTTAGAATTTAAGAATTTAAGAATTTAAGAATTTAAAATTTAAGAATTTAAGAATTTAAGAATTTAAGAATTTAAGAATTTAAGAATTTAAGAATTTAAGAATTTAAGAATTTAAGAATTTAAGAATTTAAATTTAAGAATTTAAGAATTTAAGAATTTAAGAATTTAAGAATTTAAAAATTTAAGAATTTAAGAATTTAAATTTAAGAATTTAAGAATTTAAGAATTTAAGAATTTAAGAATTTAAGAATTTAAGAATTTAAGAATTTAAGAATTTAAAATTTAAAATTTAGAATTTAAGAATTTAAAATTTAAAATTTAAGAATTTAAAATTTAAGAATTTAAAATTTAAGAATTTAAGAATTTAAGAATTTAAGAATTTAAATTTAAGAATTTAAGAATTTAAAATTTAAGAATTTAAGAATTTAAGAATTTAGAATTTAAGAATTTAAAATTTAAAATTTAAGAATTTAAAATTTAAGAATTTAAGAATTTAAGAATTTAAAATTTAAATTTAAAATTTAAATTTAAGAATTTAAGAATTTAAAATTTAAGAATTTAAGAATTTAAGAATTTAAAATTTAAGAATTTAAGAATTTAAGAATTTAAGAATTTAAGAATTTAAGAATTTAAATTTAAGAATTTAAATTTAAGAATTTAAATTTAAAATTTAAAATTTAAGAATTTAAGAATTTAAGAATTTAAGAATTTAAATTTAAGAATTTAAGAATTTAAGAATTTAAGAATTTAAATTTAAGAATTTAAGAATTTAAGAATTTAAGAATTTAAAATTTAAGAATTTAAAATTTAAGAATTTAAGAATTTAAGAATTTAAGAATTTAAATTTAAATTTAAGAATTTAAGAATTTAAGAATTTAAGAATTTAAGAATTTAAGAATTTAAGAATTTAAATTTAAGAATTTAAAATTTAAGAATTTAAATTTAAGAATTTAAGAATTTAAGAATTTAAAATTTAAAATTTAAAATTTAAAATTTAAGAATTTAAGAATTTAAAATTTAAAATTTAAGAATTTAAGAATTTAAGAATTTAAGAATTTAAAATTTAAATTTAAGAATTTAAGAATTTAAGAATTTAAGAATTTAAGAATTTAAGAATTTAAGAATTTAAGAATTTAAAATTTAAGAATTTAGAATTTAAATTTAAGAATTTAAGAATTTAAAATTTAAGAATTTAAGAATTTAAGAATTTAAGAATTTAAGAATTTAAATTTAGAATTTAAGAATTTAAAATTTAAGAATTTAAGAATTTAAGAATTTAAATTTAAGAATTTAAGAATTTAAAATTTAAATTTAAAATTTAAAATTTAAATTTAAAATTTAAGAATTTAAATTTAAGAATTTAAATTTAAGAATTTAAGAATTTAAGAATTTAAAATTTAAGAATTTAAAATTTAAGAATTTAAGAATTTAAGAATTTAAAATTTAGAATTTGAATTTAAGAATTTAAGAATTTAAAATTTAAGAATTTAAGAATTTAAATTTAAGAATTTAAGAATTTAAATTTAAGAATTTAAAATTTAAGAATTTAAGAATTTAAGAATTTAGAATTTAAAATTTAAGAATTTAAATTTAAGAATTTAAGAATTTAAGAATTTAAGAATTTAAAATTTAAGAATTTAAATTTAAGAATTTAAGAATTTAAATTTAAGAATTTAAGAATTTAAATTTAAAATTTAAAATTTAAAATTTAAAATTTAAAATTTAAGAATTTAAATTTAAATTTAAGAATTTAGAATTTAAGAATTTAAGAATTTAAAATTTAAAATTTAAGAATTTAAGAATTTAAGAATTTAAATTTAAAATTTAAGAATTTAAGAATTTAAGAATTTAAGAATTTAAGAATTTAAAATTTAAGAATTTAAGAATTTAAGAATTTAAGAATTTAAAATTTAAATTTAAGAATTTAAAATTTAAGAATTTAAAATTTAAAATTTAAGAATTTAAGAATTTAAGAATTTAAATTTAGAATTTAAGAATTTAAAATTTAAGAATTTAAAATTTAAAATTTAAAATTTAAAATTTAAGAATTTAGAATTTAAGAATTTAAAATTTAAAATTTAAGAATTTAAATTTAAAATTTAAAATTTAAATTTAGAATTTAAGAATTTAAGAATTTAAATTTAAGAATTTAAGAATTTAAGAATTTAAATTTAAGAATTTAAATTTAAGAATTTAAATTTAAAATTTAAAATTTAAATTTAAGAATTTAAGAATTTAAAATTTAAAATTTAAATTTAAAATTTAAGAATTTAAATTTAAGAATTTAAGAATTTAAAATTTAAGAATTTAAGAATTTAAGAATTTAAATTTAGAATTTAAGAATTTAGAATTTAAGAATTTAAGAATTTAAGAATTTAAAATTTAAGAATTTAAGAATTTAAATTTAAGAATTTAAAATTTAAAATTTAAGAATTTAAGAATTTAAATTTAAGAATTTAAGAATTTAAAATTTAAGAATTTAAAATTTAAAATTTAAAATTTAAGAATTTAAGAATTTAAAATTTAAGAATTTAAGAATTTAAATTTAAGAATTTAAAATTTAAGAATTTAAGAATTTAAGAATTTAAGAATTTAAATTTAAGAATTTAAAATTTAAATTTAAGAATTTAAAATTTAAGAATTTAAATTTAAATTTAAGAATTTAAGAATTTAAAATTTAAGAATTTAAAATTTAAATTTAAGAATTTAAGAATTTAAGAATTTAAAATTTAAGAATTTAAAATTTAAGAATTTAAGAATTTAAGAATTTAAATTTAAAATTTAAAATTTAAATTTAAGAATTTAAAATTTAAATTTAAGAATTTAAGAATTTAAGAATTTAAAATTTAAATTTAGAATTTAGAATTTAAGAATTTAAGAATTTAAAATTTAAGAATTTAAGAATTTAAGAATTTAAGAATTTAAGAATTTAAATTTAAGAATTTAAGAATTTAAAATTTAAGAATTTAAAATTTAAGAATTTAAATTTAAGAATTTAAGAATTTAAGAATTTAAGAATTTAAATTTAAAATTTAAGAATTTAAGAATTTAAGAATTTAAAATTTAAGAATTTAAGAATTTAAGAATTTAAGAATTTAAAATTTAAGAATTTAAGAATTTAAGAATTTAAAATTTAAATTTAAAATTTAAGAATTTAAAATTTAAGAATTTAAGAATTTAAAATTTAAGAATTTAAATTTAAGAATTTAAATTTAAGAATTTAAGAATTTAAAATTTAATTTAAATTTAAGAATTTAAGAATTTAAAATTTAAGAATTTAAATTTAAGAATTTAAGAATTTAAAATTTAAAATTTAAGAATTTAAATTTAAAATTTAAGAATTTAAAATTTAAATTTAAGAATTTAAGAATTTAAATTTAAGAATTTAAGAATTTAAAATTTAAATTTAAGAATTTAAGAATTTAAAATTTAAGAATTTAAATTTAAATTTAAGAATTTAAGAATTTAAAATTTAAGAATTTAAAATTTAAAATTTAAGAATTTAAATTTAAGAATTTAAGAATTTAAGAATTTAAGAATTTAAAATTTAAGAATTTAAATTTAAATTTAAAATTTAAAATTTAAGAATTTAAGAATTTAAGAATTTAAATTTAAGAATTTAAATTTAAGAATTTAAAATTTAAGAATTTAAAATTTAAGAATTTAAGAATTTAAGAATTTAAGAATTTAAATTTAAGAATTTAAGAATTTAAGAATTTAAAATTTAAGAATTTAAGAATTTAAGAATTTAAGAATTTAAAATTTAAGAATTTAAGAATTTAAGAATTTAAATTTAAGAATTTAAGAATTTAAAATTTAGAATTTAGAATTTAAAATTTAAAATTTAAGAATTTAAAATTTAAGAATTTAAGAATTTAAGAATTTAAGAATTTAAAATTTAAAATTTAAGAATTTAAGAATTTAAGAATTTAAAATTTAAGAATTTAGAATTTAAGAATTTAAGAATTTAAAATTTAAGAATTTAAGAATTTAAGAATTTAAGAATTTAAAATTTAAGAATTTAAGAATTTAAGAATTTAAAATTTAAGAATTTAAGAATTTAAGAATTTAAAATTTAAAATTTAGAATTTAAGAATTTAAGAATTTAAGAATTTAGAATTTAAGAATTTAAAATTTAAAATTTAAAATTTAAAATTTAAGAATTTAAGAATTTAAGAATTTAAATTTAAGAATTTAAAATTTAAAATTTAAGAATTTAAGAATTTAAAATTTAAGAATTTAAGAATTTAAGAATTTAAGAATTTAAAATTTAAGAATTTAGAATTTAAATTTAAATTTAAATTTAAAATTTAAAATTTAAGAATTTAAAATTTAAAATTTAAATTTAAGAATTTAAGAATTTAAGAATTTAAAATTTAAGAATTTAAATTTAAGAATTTAAAATTTAAGAATTTAAGAATTTAAAATTTAAGAATTTAAAATTTAAGAATTTAAAATTTAAGAATTTAAGAATTTAAGAATTTAAGAATTTAAGAATTTAAAATTTAAGAATTTAAGAATTTAAAATTTAAGAATTTAAGAATTTAAGAATTTAAAATTTAAGAATTTAAGAATTTAAAATTTAAAATTTAAAATTTAAAATTTAAGAATTTAAGAATTTAAATTTAAGAATTTAAAATTTAAGAATTTAAATTTAAGAATTTAAATTTAAGAATTTAAAATTTAAGAATTTAAAATTTAAGAATTTAAGAATTTAAGAATTTAAAATTTAAAATTTAAATTTAAAATTTAAGAATTTAAAATTTAAAATTTAAGAATTTAAAATTTAAGAATTTAAGAATTTAAGAATTTAAGAATTTAAGAATTTAAGAATTTAAAATTTAAAATTTAAGAATTTAAATTTAAGAATTTAAGAATTTAAGAATTTAAGAATTTAGAATTTAAGAATTTAAGAATTTAGAATTTAAGAATTTAAGAATTTAAAATTTAAGAATTTAAGAATTTAAGAATTTAAATTTAAGAATTTAAGAATTTAAGAATTTAAGAATTTAAAATTTAAATTTAAATTTAAAATTTAAAATTTAAATTTAAATTTAAGAATTTAAGAATTTAAAATTTAAAATTTAAGAATTTAAATTTAAAATTTAAGAATTTAAGAATTTAAGAATTTAAGAATTTAAGAATTTAAATTTAAGAATTTAAGAATTTAAGAATTTAAGAATTTAAAATTTAAGAATTTAAGAATTTAAAATTTAAGAATTTAAAATTTAAGAATTTAAGAATTTAAAATTTAGAATTTAAAATTTAAGAATTTAAGAATTTAAGAATTTAAGAATTTAAAATTTAAGAATTTAAGAATTTAAGAATTTAAGAATTTAAGAATTTAAATTTAAGAATTTAAGAATTTAAAATTTAAAATTTAAATTTAAAATTTAAGAATTTAAGAATTTAAGAATTTAAAATTTAAAATTTAAATTTAAGAATTTAAAATTTAAGAATTTAAAATTTAAGAATTTAAGAATTTAAAATTTAAGAATTTAAATTTAAGAATTTAAGAATTTAAAATTTAAATTTAAGAATTTAAGAATTTAAATTTAAATTTAAGAATTTAAAATTTAAAATTTAAAATTTAAATTTAAATTTAAGAATTTAAAATTTAAGAATTTAAAATTTAAATTTAAGAATTTAAGAATTTAAGAATTTAAAATTTAAAATTTAAATTTAGAATTTAAGAATTTAAAATTTAAAATTTAAGAATTTAAGAATTTAAGAATTTAAAATTTAAGAATTTAAAATTTAAGAATTTAAGAATTTAAAATTTAAAATTTAAAATTTAAGAATTTAAATTTAAAATTTAAGAATTTAAAATTTAAGAATTTAAAATTTAAGAATTTAAATTTAAGAATTTAAAATTTAAAATTTAAGAATTTAAGAATTTAAATTTAAGAATTTAGAATTTAAAATTTAGAATTTAAATTTAAAATTTAAGAATTTAAGAATTTAAGAATTTAAATTTAAATTTAAAATTTAAAATTTAAGAATTTAAAATTTAAGAATTTAAGAATTTAAATTTAAAATTTAAGAATTTAAGAATTTAAAATTTAAAATTTAAGAATTTAAATTTAAGAATTTAAATTTAAGAATTTAAATTTAAAATTTAAGAATTTAAGAATTTAAAATTTAAATTTAAATTTAAAATTTAAATTTAAGAATTTAAGAATTTAAGAATTTAAAATTTAAGAATTTAAAATTTAAAATTTAAGAATTTAAGAATTTAAGAATTTAAAATTTAAAATTTAAAATTTAAAATTTAAGAATTTAAATTTAAAATTTAAGAATTTAAGAATTTAAAATTTAAATTTAAATTTAAATTTAAGAATTTAAGAATTTAAAATTTAAGAATTTAAGAATTTAAAATTTAAAATTTAAAATTTAAATTTAAGAATTTAAGAATTTAAAATTTAAAATTTAAAATTTAAGAATTTAAGAATTTAAATTTAAGAATTTAAGAATTTAAAATTTAAGAATTTAAGAATTTAAGAATTTAAAATTTAAATTTAAGAATTTAAAATTTAAGAATTTAAAATTTAAGAATTTAAGAATTTAAATTTAAAATTTAAGAATTTAAATTTAAATTTAAGAATTTAAGAATTTAAGAATTTAAATTTAAGAATTTAAAATTTAAGAATTTAAATTTAAAATTTAAGAATTTAAGAATTTAAGAATTTAAGAATTTAAGAATTTAAGAATTTAAAATTTAAAATTTAAGAATTTAGAATTTAAGAATTTAAGAATTTAAGAATTTAAGAATTTAAGAATTTAAATTTAAGAATTTAAGAATTTAAGAATTTAAGAATTTAAATTTAAAATTTAAGAATTTAAAATTTAAGAATTTAAGAATTTAAAATTTAAAATTTAAAATTTAAATTTAAAATTTAAATTTAAAATTTAAAATTTAAGAATTTAAGAATTTAAAATTTAAGAATTTAAATTTAAGAATTTAAAATTTAAGAATTTAAATTTAAGAATTTAAAATTTAAATTTAAGAATTTAAATTTAAGAATTTAAGAATTTAAAATTTAAATTTAAAATTTAAGAATTTAAGAATTTAAGAATTTAAGAATTTAAAATTTAAGAATTTAAAATTTAAGAATTTAAGAATTTAAGAATTTAAAATTTAAAATTTAAAATTTAAAATTTAAGAATTTAAAATTTAAGAATTTAAGAATTTAAATTTAAATTTAAAATTTAAAATTTAAAATTTAAGAATTTAAATTTAAGAATTTAAAATTTAAAATTTAAAATTTAAATTTAAGAATTTAAGAATTTAAATTTAAGAATTTAAGAATTTAAATTTAAATTTAAGAATTTAAAATTTAAGAATTTAAAATTTAAAATTTAATTTAAAATTTAAGAATTTAAGAATTTAAAATTTAAAATTTAAGAATTTAAGAATTTAAATTTAAGAATTTAAGAATTTAAGAATTTAAGAATTTAAGAATTTAAATTTAAATTTAAGAATTTAAGAATTTAAAATTTAAGAATTTAAGAATTTAAGAATTTAAAATTTAAAATTTAAAATTTAAAATTTAAAATTTAAGAATTTAAGAATTTAAATTTAAATTTAAGAATTTAAATTTAAATTTAAAATTTAAAATTTAAATTTAAGAATTTAAAATTTAAGAATTTAAGAATTTAAGAATTTAAGAATTTAAGAATTTAAATTTAAAATTTAAGAATTTAAATTTAAATTTAAATTTAAAATTTAAGAATTTAAAATTTAAGAATTTAAAATTTAAAATTTAAGAATTTAAGAATTTAAGAATTTAAGAATTTAGAATTTAAATTTAAAATTTAAGAATTTAAAATTTAAGAATTTAAGAATTTAAAATTTAAGAATTTAAAATTTAAATTTAAGAATTTAGAATTTAAATTTAAGAATTTAAGAATTTAAGAATTTAAAATTTAAGAATTTAAGAATTTAAATTTAAGAATTTAAGAATTTAAGAATTTAAAATTTAAGAATTTAAGAATTTAAGAATTTAAGAATTTAAGAATTTAAGAATTTAGAATTTAAAATTTAAAATTTAAATTTAAATTTAAGAATTTAAGAATTTAAATTTAAGAATTTAAGAATTTAAGAATTTAAGAATTTAAATTTAAGAATTTAAGAATTTAAGAATTTAAAATTTAAGAATTTAAATTTAAGAATTTAAAATTTAAAATTTAAGAATTTAAGAATTTAAGAATTTAAAATTTAAGAATTTAAGAATTTAAAATTTAAGAATTTAAATTTAAGAATTTAAAATTTAAAATTTAAAATTTAAAATTTAAGAATTTAAATTTAAGAATTTAAGAATTTAAGAATTTAAGAATTTAAATTTAAAATTTAAGAATTTAAAATTTAAATTTAAGAATTTAAAATTTAAGAATTTAAGAATTTAAGAATTTAAGAATTTAAAATTTAAGAATTTAAATTTAAAATTTAAAATTTAAAATTTAAAATTTAAAATTTAAGAATTTAAATTTAAAATTTAAGAATTTAAGAATTTAAGAATTTAAGAATTTAAATTTAAATTTAAAATTTAAAATTTAAGAATTTAAGAATTTAAATTTAAGAATTTAAGAATTTAAGAATTTAAGAATTTAAGAATTTAAATTTAAGAATTTAAAATTTAAGAATTTAAATTTAAATTTAAGAATTTAAATTTAAAATTTAAGAATTTAAGAATTTAAGAATTTAAAATTTAAGAATTTAAATTTAAGAATTTAAGAATTTAAGAATTTAAATTTAAGAATTTAAATTTAAGAATTTAAAATTTAGAATTTAAAATTTAAAATTTAAGAATTTAAGAATTTAAGAATTTAAGAATTTAAAATTTAAGAATTTAAGAATTTAAGAATTTAAGAATTTAAAATTTAAGAATTTAAGAATTTAAGAATTTAAGAATTTAAGAATTTAAATTTAAGAATTTAAAATTTAAGAATTTAAGAATTTAAGAATTTAAGAATTTAAATTTAATTTAAATTTAAGAATTTAAAATTTAAGAATTTAAATTTAAGAATTTAAGAATTTAAGAATTTAAATTTAAGAATTTAAAATTTAAAATTTAAAATTTAAGAATTTAGAATTTAAAATTTAAGAATTTAAATTTAAGAATTTAAATTTAAGAATTTAAGAATTTAAATTTAAAATTTAAAATTTAAGAATTTAAAATTTAAATTTAAGAATTTAAATTTAAGAATTTAAAATTTAAGAATTTAAGAATTTAAGAATTTAAAATTTAAAATTTAGAATTTAAGAATTTAAGAATTTAAGAATTTAAGAATTTAAGAATTTAAATTTAAAATTTAAATTTAAGAATTTAAGAATTTAAAATTTAAATTTAAGAATTTAAGAATTTAAAATTTAAGAATTTAAGAATTTAAGAATTTAAGAATTTAAGAATTTAAAATTTAAAATTTAAGAATTTAAGAATTTAAGAATTTAAGAATTTAAATTTAAGAATTTAAGAATTTAAGAATTTAAGAATTTAAGAATTTAAGAATTTAAAATTTAAATTTAGAATTTAAGAATTTAAGAATTTAAGAATTTAAGAATTTAAATTTAAGAATTTAAGAATTTAAGAATTTAAAATTTAAGAATTTAAGAATTTAAAATTTAAAATTTAAGAATTTAAGAATTTAAGAATTTAAAATTTAAGAATTTAAGAATTTAAAATTTAAGAATTTAAGAATTTAAATTTAAGAATTTAAAATTTAGAATTTAAGAATTTAAATTTAAGAATTTAAAATTTAAAATTTAAGAATTTAAATTTAAGAATTTAAAATTTAGAATTTAAGAATTTAAGAATTTAAAATTTAAGAATTTAAGAATTTAAGAATTTAAGAATTTAAGAATTTAAATTTAAGAATTTAAGAATTTAAAATTTAAGAATTTAAAAATTTAAGAATTTAAAATTTAAGAATTTAAGAATTTAAGAATTTAAATTTAAGAATTTAGAATTTAAAATTTAAATTTAAGAATTTAAGAATTTAAAATTTAAATTTAAGAATTTAAATTTAAGAATTTAAGAATTTAAGAATTTAAGAATTTAAGAATTTAAGAATTTAAAATTTAAAATTTAAGAATTTAAGAATTTAAGAATTTAAAATTTAAGAATTTAAGAATTTAGAATTTAAGAATTTAAGAATTTAAGAATTTAAGAATTTAAGAATTTAAGAATTTAAGAATTTAAGAATTTAAGAATTTAAGAATTTAAGAATTTAAATTTAAGAATTTAAGAATTTAAGAATTTAAGAATTTAAAATTTAAGAATTTAAGAATTTAAGAATTTAAGAATTTAAATTTAAGAATTTAAGAATTTAAGAATTTAAGAATTTAAGAATTTAAGAATTTAAGAATTTAAGAATTTAAGAATTTAAGAATTTAAAATTTAAATTTAAAATTTAAAATTTAAGAATTTAAAATTTAAGAATTTAAAATTTAAGAATTTAAATTTAAGAATTTAAAATTTAAGAATTTAAAATTTAAGAATTTAAATTTAAAATTTAAGAATTTAAGAATTTAAGAATTTAAGAATTTAAATTTAAGAATTTAAGAATTTAAGAATTTAAGAATTTAAGAATTTAAGAATTTAAGAATTTAAGAATTTAAGAATTTAAAATTTAAGAATTTAAGAATTTAAGAATTTAAGAATTTAAGAATTTAAGAATTTAAAATTTAAGAATTTAAGAATTTAAAATTTAGAATTTAAGAATTTAAGAATTTAAGAATTTAAGAATTTAAAATTTAAAATTTAAAATTTAAGAATTTAAGAATTTAAAATTTAAGAATTTAAGAATTTAAGAATTTAAGAATTTAAAATTTAAAATTTAAGAATTTAAGAATTTAAGAATTTAAAATTTAAGAATTTAAGAATTTAAGAATTTAAGAATTTAAGAATTTAAGAATTTAAGAATTTAAGAATTTAAGAATTTAAGAATTTAAGAATTTAAGAATTTAAGAATTTAGAATTTAAAATTTAAGAATTTAAGAATTTAAGAATTTAAATTTAAGAATTTAAAATTTAAGAATTTAAGAATTTAAAATTTAAAATTTAAGAATTTAAATTTAAGAATTTAAGAATTTAAGAATTTAAATTTAAGAATTTAAGAATTTAAGAATTTAAATTTAAGAATTTAAGAATTTAAAATTTAAGAATTTAAAATTTAAGAATTTAAGAATTTAAGAATTTAAGAATTTAAGAATTTAAGAATTTAAGAATTTAAGAATTTAAAATTTAAATTTAAGAATTTAAGAATTTAAGAATTTAAGAATTTAAAATTTAAGAATTTAAATTTAGAATTTAAGAATTTAAATTTAAAATTTAAAATTTAAGAATTTAAGAATTTAAGAATTTAAGAATTTAAGAATTTAAGAATTTAAGAATTTAAGAATTTAAGAATTTAAGAATTTAAGAATTTAAATTTAAAATTTAAGAATTTAAGAATTTAAGAATTTAAGAATTTAAGAATTTAAAATTTAAGAATTTAAGAATTTAAGAATTTAAAATTTAAGAATTTAAAATTTAAAATTTAAGAATTTAAGAATTTAAGAATTTAAGAATTTAAGAATTTAAATTTAAAATTTAAGAATTTAAGAATTTAAGAATTTAGAATTTAGAATTTAAGAATTTAAGAATTTAAATTTAAGAATTTAAGAATTTAAATTTAGAATTTAAATTTAAGAATTTAAGAATTTAAGAATTTAAGAATTTAAGAATTTAAATTTAAGAATTTAAGAATTTAAGAATTTAAGAATTTAAGAATTTAAGAATTTAAGAATTTAAGAATTTAAGAATTTAGAATTTAAGAATTTAAAATTTAAAATTTAAAATTTAAATTTAAGAATTTAAGAATTTAAGAATTTAAAATTTAAGAATTTAAGAATTTAAGAATTTAAGAATTTAAAATTTAAATTTAAATTTAAGAATTTAAATTTAAGAATTTAAGAATTTAAGAATTTAAGAATTTAAGAATTTAAAATTTAAAATTTAAGAATTTAAGAATTTAAGAATTTAAGAATTTAAAATTTAAGAATTTAAAATTTAAAATTTAAGAATTTAAATTTAAGAATTTAAGAATTTAAGAATTTAAGAATTTAAGAATTTAAATTTAAGAATTTAAATTTAAAATTTAAATTTAAAATTTAAGAATTTAAATTTAAGAATTTAAGAATTTAAGAATTTAAGAATTTAAGAATTTAAGAATTTAAGAATTTAAGAATTTAAGAATTTAAGAATTTAAGAATTTAAGAATTTAAGAATTTAAGAATTTAAGAATTTAAGAATTTAAGAATTTAAGAATTTAAGAATTTAAGAATGAGCATGAGCATGAGCATGAGCATGAGCATGGTTGACTGCCAATGAGCTGCTACTCCGTTATTGACGGATCAGCTGAAGTTACACAATGAACCAACAGATGAATAGTGGGAGCTAATCATCCTCACTGTATAACCCTGAAGATCTCTGCTTTAAGTCAATACCGGCGCCCCCCCAAGGAGATGCAGTTCAACAAAGGTAGGAATGTTAGTCCGATAGTTGAAGTTGCAGACTCATCAGACACAGAGTTTGCCGCTCTATACCTGTTGACACCGCATGAGACCGTTGAATCCACAGCATCTCCTTCAAGCATCACGGGAAGTGGGGAATTGTGTTAGTAGGGAAGGAAAGGGAAGGTCAGGATTCATCTTGGTAGATGATATGACCAGAAAGTTAAACAATCGTTGCCTTCCGAGCTACGACGCTATGAGAAGGACTTATCAATCGCGTATTGTTTTACTTCTTACCGCCGGCGTGCCATCCGAGCAACGATGCTTTGGGAAGGACTTTCAAAACGAAATGAATTTTGAATTAACGTATTATTCGGTGATGTACAATTTAGGATAGATCAGGATTCATTTTGTAAGATGATATAACCAAAAAGTGAAACATTATCGCTGCCTACCGAGTTGCGACGCTTTGAGAAGGACTTATCAATTCCTCAATCGCGTATTATGTTTAACTTCTTACCGCCGGCGTGCCATCCGAGCAACGATGCTATGGGATGGGCTTTCAAAACGAAATAAAAATATAACATATAATTCAACGACGCGAATCTCTATTTCAATGTTTCCCGATCTATTTCTCGCGGGTTCGCGCGCGCCTATTCACACTTCGATCGATCCAACGAACACCACACGACTGATGGCCCAACTTCTCTGGGCACACTGCGACCCCCTTTTCAATGATTTCGAGAACTTTCTACCACTTTCCTGCGGGCTCGCGCGTCGATTCACTCTCCGATCGATCCAACGAACACCACACGACTGATGGCCCAACTTCTCTAGGCACACTGCGACCCCCTTTTCAATGATTTCGAGAACTTTCTACCACTTTCCCGCGGGTTCGCGCGCGCCTATTCACACTTCGATCGATCCAACGAACACCACACGACTGATGGCCCAACTTCTCTGGGCACACTGCGACCCCCTTTTCAACGATTTCGAGAACTTTCTACCACTTTCCCGCGGGCTCGCGCGCGTCGATTCACTCTCCGATCGATCCAACGAACACCACACGACTGATGGCCCAACTTCTCTGGGCACACTGCGACCCCCTTTTCAATGATTTCGAGAACTTTCTACCACTTTCCTGCGGGCTCGCGCGCGTCGATTCACTCTCCGATCGATCCAACGAACACCACACGACTGATGGCCCAACTTCTCTAGGCACACTGCGACCCCCTTTTCAATGATTTCGAGAACTTTCTACCACTTTCCCGCGGGTTCGCGCGCGCCTATTCACACTTCGATCGATCCAACGAACACCACACGACTGATGGCCCAACTTCTCTGGGCACACTGCGACCCCCTTTTCAATGATTTCGAGAACTTTCTACCACTTTCCCGCGGGTTCGCGCGCGTCGATTCACTCTCCGATCGATCCAACGAACACCACACGACTGATGGCCCAACTTCTCTAGGCACACTGCGACCCCCTTTTCAATGATTTCGAGAACTTTCTACCACTTTCCCGCGGGTTCGCGCGCGCCTATTCACACTTCGAGAATTTAAGAATTTAAGAATTTAAGAATTTAAGAATTTAAGAATTTAAGAATTTAAGAATTTAAGAATTTAAGAATTTAAGAATTTAAGAATTTAAGAATTTAAGAATTTAAGAATTTAAGAATTTAAGAATTTAAGAATTTAAGAATTTAAATTTAAATTTAAGAATTTAAGAATTTAAGAATTTAAGAATTTAAGAATTTAGAATTTAAGAATTTAAGAATTTAAGAATTTAAGAATTTAAATTTAATTTAAAATTTAAGAATTTAAGAATTTAAGAATTTAAGAATTTAAGAATTTAAAATTTAGAATTTAAGAATTTAGAATTTAAGAATTTAAGAATTTAAGAATTTAAGAATTTAAGAATTTAAAATTTAAGAATTTAAGAATTTAAGAATTTAAAATTTAAGAATTTAAATTTAAGAATTTAAGAATTTAAGAATTTAAAATTTAAGAATTTAAGAATTTAAGAATTTAAGAATTTAAGAATTTAAGAATTTAAGAATTTAAGAATTTAAGAATTTAAGAATTTAAGAATTTAAGAATTTAAGAATTTAAGAATTTAAGAATTTAAAATTTAAGAATTTAAGAATTTAAGAATTTAGAATTTAAGAATTTAAGAATTTAAGAATTTAAGAATTTAAGAATTTAAGAATTTAAGAATTTAAAATTTAAATTTAAATTTAAGAATTTAAAATTTAAGAATTTAAGAATTTAAGAATTTAAGAATTTAAGAATTTAAGAATTTAAGAATTTAAATTTAAGAATTTAAGAATTTAAGAATTTAAGAATTTAAGAATTTAAGAATTTAAGAATTTAAGAATTTAAGAATTTAAGAATTTAAGAATTTAAGAATTTAAAATTTAAGAATTTAAGAATTTAAGAATTTAAGAATTTAAAATTTAAGAATTTAAGAATTTAAGAATTTAAGAATTTAAGAATTTAAGAATTTAAGAATTTAAGAATTTAGAATTTAAGAATTTAAGAATTTAGAATTTAAGAATTTAAGAATTTAAAATTTAATTTAAGAATTTAAGAATTTAAATTTAAGAATTTAAGAATTTAAGAATTTAAGAATTTAAGAATTTAAGAATTTAAGAATTTAAGAATTTAAAATTTAAGAATTTAAGAATTTAAGAATTTAAGAATTTAAGAATTTAAGAATTTAAGAATTTAAGAATTTAAGAATTTAAGAATTTAAGAATTTAAGAATTTAAGAATTTAAGAATTTAAGAATTTAAGAATTTAAAATTTAAGAATTTAAGAATTTAAGAATTTAAGAATTTAAGAATTTAAGAATTTAAGAATTTAAGAATTTAAGAATTTAAGAATTTAAGAATTTAAGAATTTAGAATTTAAGAATTTAAGAATTTAAGAATTTAAGAATTTAAGAATTTAAGAATTTAAGAATTTAAGAATTTAAGAATTTAAGAATTTAAGAATTTAAGAATTTAAGAATTTAAAATTTAAGAATTTAAGAATTTAAGAATTTAAGAATTTAAGAATTTAAGAATTTAAGAATTTAAGAATTTAAGAATTTAAGAATTTAAGAATTTAAGAATTTAAATTTAAGAATTTAAGAATTTAAGAATTTAAGAATTTAAGAATTTAAGAATTTAAGAATTTAAGAATTTAAGAATTTAAAATTTAAGAATTTAAGAATTTAAGAATTTAAGAATTTAGAATTTAAGAATTTAAGAATTTAAGAATTTAAGAATTTAAGAATTTAAAATTTAAGAATTTAAGAATTTAAGAATTTAAGAATTTAAGAATTTAAGAATTTAAGAATTTAAGAATTTAAGAATTTAAGAATTTAAGAATTTAAGAATTTAAGAATTTAAGAATTTAAGAATTTAAGAATTTAAGAATTTAAGAATTTAAGAATTTAAGAATTTAAGAATTTAAGAATTTAAGAATTTAAGAATTTAAGAATTTAAGAATTTAAGAATTTAAGAATTTAAGAATTTAAAATTTAAGAATTTAAGAATTTAAGAATTTAAGAATTTAAGAATTTAGAATTTAAGAATTTAAATTTAAGAATTTAAGAATTTAAGAATTTAAG
Organism: Culex quinquefasciatus; assembly: GCF_015732765.1. Taxonomy (NCBI): domain Eukaryota; kingdom Metazoa; phylum Arthropoda; class Insecta; order Diptera; family Culicidae; genus Culex; species Culex quinquefasciatus. The sequence goes on along the minus strand of NC_051863.1, from coordinate 96,553,016 downwards.
AATTTAAGAATTTAAGAATTTAAGAATTTAAGAATTTAAGAATTTAAGAATTTAAGAATTTAAGAATTTAAGAATTTAAGAATTTAAGAATTTAAGAATTTAAGAATTTAAAATTTAAATTTAAGAATTTAAGAATTTAAGAATTTAAGAATTTAAGAATTTAAGAATTTAAGAATTTAAGAATTTAAGAATTTAAGAATTTAAGAATTTAAGAATTTAAGAATTTAAGAATTTAAGAATTTAAGAATTTAAGAATTTAAGAATTTAAGAATTTAAGAATTTAAGAATTTAAGAATTTAAGAATTTAAGAATTTAAGAATTTAAGAATTTAAGAATTTAAGAATTTAAGAATTTAAGAATTTAAGAATTTAAGAATTTAAGAATTTAAGAATTTAAGAATTTAAGAATTTAAGAATTTAAGAATTTAAGAATTTAAGAATTTAAGAATTTAAGAATTTAAGAATTTAAGAATTTAAGAATTTAAGAATTTAAGAATTTAAGAATTTAAGAATTTAAGAATTTAAGAATTTAAGAATTTAAGAATTTAAGAATTTAAGAATTTAAGAATTTAAGAATTTAAGAATTTAAGAATTTAAGAATTTAAGAATTTAAGAATTTAAGAATTTAAGAATTTAAGAATTTAAGAATTTAAGAATTTAAGAATTTAAGAATTTAAGAATTTAAGAATTTAAGAATTTAAGAATTTAAGAATTTAACAATTTAAGAATTTAAGAACTTTATGGGGTGGAGACAAAAACTTTAAATTAAATTTGTACCAGCCTAATTGTTCTTTTCAAATTACTTACAAAACATATTTAGCCAATAAAAGTTCCAAAGGTTTCACAAGCTTGTAAAAACTTTGGAAAATTTGAGTCAACAAATCTAGAGTTTTTTAATGGTCCTATAAGCTATTGTGTTCACATGTTTATAGAACCGGTTCAATTAAAACTCTGGAAATGTTTTCGTGAAAACACTGAGAATGATATTGTTCGTTAAAACAAACATAACATTTCGCAAATTTTTAAATGATTCTACAAATCACGGCTTATTTTGTGTAAGCACTCTGATAGCAAAGTGAAATTTGTCAGCTGTAAAAACGACACAGTTTTATATTTTTAATTCGCAAATTCCAAATTTATCGAAATAATTCTTTGACAATTTTTGTTATACCATGGTGTCATATCGGCTAAATGTACGGATTTTTGCTCAGCAAGAGTTGGTAGCCTTAGGTATAATTTGTCTATGGTTTGGCATCATACGGTGTATGATCTTTACCATTCGGTGTATGGTCCGAAAATGATATGACAAATGGTGAGTATGATGACAAATGGGACGTTCAAGAGTCAAACGACATGCGACACCTAGTGTTGAGTAGCAGAACAGAGCGAAGAATGTCGATTGAAATTTCCGCCCTTTGAGGTTATGTATGCGAATTCTGTTTTGTTAAATTCCAGCGTTGAAAACAACTTTTGAGCAAAAATTCGAGCTGATACTTTGTTAACTTTTGATGCTCTATCATTTTAAACAATATTATTTTTTCAAAATTATTTTTTTTTCAATTTTTTTATTGCGTTAATTTATAGAGGGCAAAGAGTTAACAATCGTACTACTTGAATTTTTTCTCAAAAGTTGTTCTATGAGCTGTAAATTCAATTTTAAGTTTGCATTCCTATGTAACCGAACAGCGAAAATTTGAATCGTCATTCTTCGATGCTTTGCGCCATCTGTCGGAATTTTTGAGCTTTTGATCGCGAATAGTTAAAGAAATAATTCTTCCAAAATGGATTATGATGCAACACACAGTTGAAAGGCACTCCAAAACTCTGTTGTGAACTGTAAAAGAACTTATTGTATCTTGATTATTTTGTTATTACCGTCTGGCCGGGCAGACACTCAAATTTACCAGTTTTTTTCCCGAGTGGGCTGGACCAACCGAGGGATAAGATAAGCTTACTCTTGGGAAAACAGGAATATAAAGTCCAAACTCAGCTGCATAGCGGCTGGCAAAAGCGTTTTTAGTTTAGATGTCCATTTTTTTTTTGCTTTTGCTAGCAGCTGTGCAAGCGCGGTTAGTGCTAAACAGTAACTTGTACAGTACCGAAATGCGTTACTAGGATGGCGCGTTATAATTTTTTATAAGATATGTTCAAATTACTTACTCGGTACACCAGATACAAGACGTAATGGCCGTAGAACTCGAAAAGCTCGGAGAGCTTTTACGTCAAATCCTTCTTTCATCAAATTAGATAAGGCTGTAGAAATCATTCTAAACATAAGATAAAATAAGATTAGCATTGACTTTTTTTTATTAAAATAAATTATGGATGAGCCCCATTTGCCGAAATAAATTTATAGTTTCACTTGCTCGTTCCTACACAGAAAAAAATATTCCATTAATTTTACATAATTTATCATGTACCAAAAGGTATCATGATAAATGATGTACTTCTACCCTAAACGATCTGTTGTCACGAATCTTGCTCAATTCGTGTCACATTGTCTTCAAGAAATGGATGCTGGAGCTCAAGTCGATGCAGTGTACACAGACTGGAAGGCGGCGTTCGATCGGGTTGACCACGGAGTTTTGCTAAAACGACTGGAAAGACTTGGAGTCTCCGCCAGTCTCGTTCGTTGGCTGAAGTCTTACCTCACCAACCGGATTCTGCGAGTCAAGATTGGGAGCTCTGAGTCAGACATGTTCATAAGTCTCTCTGGCGTTCCTCAAGGCAGTAATTTAGGTCCGTTACTGTTCATACTTTTCGCCAACAAACTGTCGATGCTGCTAAGCGAAGGGTGCCGGTTGTTTTACGCTGATGATGTCAAAATCTTCACCGTTGTTAGAAGCGTTTTGAACTGCTCAGCTCTGCAAAGACAGTTAAACCACTTTAACGAATGGTGCGTGCGTAACTTCCTGACGATCAGCATAGAAAAGTGTAGCACAATGTCTTTCCACCGTAAACTCAAACCCGTGGTCTTCGACTATGCCATCGCCGGAAACACTCTTGCTCGGGTAACCCAAGTGAGCATGAGCATGAGCATGAGCAACCCATGGTTGTCCTTCTCCGTTGCTGAACAGGACCATAATATCCCATCAGCACAACCGGTCACACGCTTCAACGATCAAATGATGTTTCCCTTATCAACAGCATGCATGAATGCGCTGAAAAGATAAAACATCACGATCATCAAAACTAGAGCCGGTGCGAATAGGAAACAGTCGTTGGCCACCAACGGCGCCCGCGATGTCAGTTTGTAGATCTCAAGGGAATGGGACGGGAATGTTAGTTAGCACAGGCTGCTACCAAGGGTGGGTTCTATACGATATCCACACCCCCGCGTGTGCCGGAAAACTACTTCTACTTGGGATTTTGTTAGTGGGTAAGGGTAATGGCCAGGATTCAACATAGAGGATGATGATGCGACCCAATAATCAATAAATTTTGTTTAATGGTGTGATGTATTATGCATTCTCAAGGCAATCAGTCGGAGTATGCGGATGAGACTATTCCCGGTTATTTGGTGTTGAGTTTAGCATAAATGATTCAATCTTAGACAGCCGGCTGTGGAAAGATAAAACGAAATAAAATGCGAAAACGCGAAACCGCCCGGATCGAAATACACATACAATCGGGGGGACAACAGAGACGGAAACGGCGATGAAAATCCTGCGTGATGACCGCGACGCACACCGTTCAAATTCTCCAACGCAACTGTCAAACATCCCGAAACCGCCCGGAACGAAATACACTCACAATCGGAAGAACAACAAAGACGGAAACGGCGACGAAAATCCTGCGTGATGACCGCGACGCACACCGTTCAAATTCTCAAACGCAACTGTCAAACATCCCGAAACCGCCCGGATCGAAATACACACACAATCGGGGGGACAACAGAGACGGAAACGGCGACGAAAATCCTGCGTGAGGACCGCGACGCACACCGTTCAAATTCTCCAACGCAACTGTCAAACATCCCGAAACCGCTCGGATCGAAATACACACACAATCGGGGGGACAACAGAGACGGAAACGGCGACGAAAATCCTGCGTGATGACCGCGACGCACACCGTTCAAATTCTCCAACGCAACTGTCAAACATCCCGAAACCGCCCGGATCGAAATACACACACAATCGGGGGGACAACAGAGACGGAAACGGCGACGAAAATCCTGCGTGAGGACCGCGACGCACACCGTTCAAATTCTCCAACGCAACTGTCAAACATCCCGAAACCGCCCGGAACGAAATACACTCACAATCGGAAGAACAACAAAGACGGAAACGGCGACGAAAATCCTGCGTGATGACCGCGACGCACACCGTTCAAATTCTCAAACGCAACTGTCAAACATCCCGAAACCGCCCGGATCGAAATACACACACAATCGGGGGGTCAACAGAGACGGAAACGGCGACGAAAATCCTGCGTGAGGACCGCGATGCACACCGTTCAAATTCTCCAACGCAACTGTCAAACATCCCGAAACCGCCCGGATCGAAATACACACACAATCGGGGGGACAACAGAGACGGAAACGGCGACGAAAATCCTGCGTGAGGACCGCGACGCACACCGTTCAAATTCTCCAACGCAACTGTCAAACATCCCGAAACCGCCCGGATCGAAATACACACACAATCGGAAGGACAACAAAGACGGAAACGGCGACGAAAATCCTGCTTGATGACCGCGACGCACACCGTTCAAATTCTCCAACGCAACTGTCAAACATCCCGAAACCGCCCGGAACGAAATACACTCACAATCGGAAGAACAACAAAGACGGAAACGGCGACGAAAATCCTGCGTGATGACCGCGACGCACACCGTTCAAATTCTCCAACGCAACTGTCAAACATCCCGAAACCGCCCGGATCGAAATACACACACAATCGGGGGGTCAACAGAGACGGAAACGGCGACGAAAATCCTGCGTGATGACCGCGACGCACACCGTTCAAATTCTCCAACGCAACTGTCAAACATCCCGAAACCGCCCGGATCGAAATACACACACAATCGGGGGGACAACAGAGACGGAAACGGCGACGAAAATCCTGCGTGAGGACCGCGACGCACACCGTTCAAATTCTCCAACGCAACTGTCAAACATCCCGAAACCGCCCGGAACGAAATACACACACAATCGGAAGAACAACAAAGACGGAAATGGCGACGAAAATCCTGCGTGATGACCGCGACGCACACCGTTCAAATTCTCCAACGCAACTGTCAAACATCCCGAAACCGCCCGGAACGAAATACACTCACAATCGGAAGAACAACAAAGACGGAAACGGCGACGAAAATCCTGCGTGATGACCGCGACGCACACCGTTCAAATTCTCAAACGCAACTGTCAAACATCCCGAAACCGCCCGGATCGAAATACACACACAATCGGGGGGTCAACAGAGACGGAAACGGCGACGAAAATCCTGCGTGATGACCGCGACGCACACCGTTCAAAGTCTCCAACGCAACTGTCAAACATCCCGAAACCGCCCGGATCGAAATACACACACAATCGGGGGGACAACAGAGACGGAAACGGCAACGAAAATCCTGCGTGAGGACCGCGACGCACACCGTTCAAATTCTCCAACGCAACTGTCAAACATCCCGAAACCGCCCGGAACGAAATACACACACAATCGGAAGGACAACAAAGACGGAAACGGCGACGAAAATCCTGCTTGATGACCGCGACGCACACCGTTCAAATTCTCCAACGCAACTGTCAAACATCCCGAAACCGCCCGGATCGAAATACACGCACAATCGGGGGACAACAGAGACGGAAACGGCGACGAAAATCCTGCGTGATGACCGCGACGCACACCGTTCAAATTCTCCAACGCAACTGTCAAACATCCCGAAACCGCCCGGATCGAAATACACACACAATCGGAGGGACAACAGAGACGGAAACGGCGAAGAAAATCCTGCGTGAGGACCGCGACGCACACCGTTCAAATTCTCCAACGCAACTGTCAAACATCCCGAAACCACCCGGAACGAAATACACACACAATCGGAAGAACAACAAAGACGGAAATGGCGACGAAAATCCTGCGTGATGACCGCGACGCACACCGTTCAAATTCTCAAACGCAACTCACTCTTGCTCGGGTAACTCAAGTACAGATAAACCTCTTTTTACGCGGTGCGTTACGTTTTTCTAATTTGTCGATTTCTCTGGAACGACGCAACATGTTTACAATCTTTTAAAAGCAATTTGTAGGTTTTGTTCAGATCTACAAAACGCTTTTTGAAGCTTGCAATAATATTGTATGGTTTAAGAGAAATCGACGGAATAAAAAGCGTAACGCCACCGCGTAAAAAGAGGTTTCTCTGTACGTGAACTGGGCGTTACCCTTGATAGCAAATTGTGTTTCACTATCCACCTCCATGACATCGTGTCCAGAGCCAATTGACAGCTTGGATTCATCTTTAGGATCGCTGATGACTTCCGAGATGTCGCGTGCTTACGTTCATTATACTGCGCGCTGGTAAGATCCATCCTCGAGTTCTGCTCCGTAGTGTGGTGTCCGTACCAGAGCACTTGGACTGCTAAAATCGAATCAGTTCAGCGTACGAAGAACGTTGTCGTGTCTTGCAGCTAGAGACTCTCGAGCGGAGGCGGCACGTCTCAAAAGCAACGTTTGTTGCCAAAGTACTGGCCGGTGAAGTTGACACTCCTTGGATTCGCGCTCAAATTCAAATCTACACACCTGCTCGGCCACTTCGTCAACGCCAATATCTACAACTTGCTCACCGCAACACCAACTATGAACAGCACGAACCAGTTCGTTTCATGTGTAGCCGATTCAACGTATTTTCCCACCTGTACGATCCCAACATCTCCACCCCGCAGTTTCAACAACGAGCCCGACTCTGGTACTCTCATCAGATTTAATCTGTTTTTGTGTTCAATGTTGTTAGCATTTGTCTTTAGTTAAGTTAAGTTTTATTATTAAGACCACAAGTTGTCGGTTGATTCAAATAAACAAATAAACAAATTTACATTGGGTTCATTGGAAATTGACATTAGATTCATTGGAAATTTACATTAGTTTTGAAAATTTACATTAGTTTTGGATTTTAGTTAGTCCAAATCAACTAATTGCTCGGTGTTTCTGTTGGTGGCTGCATTTGCTGGTGCGAAATCGAGACTGCGATGAGAGCCCAGCGCCTGCTAAGAGGTGCTGGACGAATGTTCAACGCTCGTCCGTCGCCCGAAGAGGAGGAGGCAGCGTCGATCGAACAACGGAAGGGATTTTTCGTAGCAAGCTGTGACCCGGGTCGATGCAAATATTTGGATTGTTCTCAACGCGGGGAGTTGCGGAAATGTGATGCACAAGGTTTTCACGCCGCACCGAGCGATTTGTGCTGAAAAGCATAGATTTTTCCGGGTCTTACAGACTTGCGGCCAGGTCAACCTTTGAAGCAGCAGCATGCAGAACCGGGTGAGCAAGTTTGACAGATGTGAATGAGTATGCGTGTGTGAGTGAGAAACTGGGCCAAAACAACTTATCTAGATATCTTTTAATTAGGGAGCGGTGCCATGTTTTGAGTACTGACAAATATAAAAACTTAGGGTTTTCTGCTGCTTTTTTTGTTGCTAGTAATGTTGAAATAATCGATGTTTCTATTGTTTCGGCCCAATTGACAATATTTGTGTGAGTGTATCCCTTTATTTTTGTTTTTATTGCAAGGTTTTATATAAGGTTTGATACAAAAAAAAACTTTTAGTTTCCATAGACTGTCGGTTTGGCCGCGCTCGTTTTGTTACGCGTACAAATTATTCAACAAATATCGTCGTTAGGTTTTCCGTAAATCACAATTATCTTTTTTATTGAATAATCTTTAATATGTCATAAAACAAATCTCATGTTTTTTATGATCTTATATTGATTAACTTTTTTTAACGTATTTAAGTTTACTGGTATAATAAGTTGTGTGTAAGAGTTGGTATGAATGAGCTTGATATATATTAATCAATTTATTTTCCAGGTTTTTCAGGATAAGTTCATAACTAGTGATAAAAATACGCGCGCCAAATCTAACAAATTCTTCGTTAAATTTTGTTAAATCAATTGCGTAATTTATTTATTAAGATTACATTAATTGTTTTGTGATTTTAAAAGCCCTTCCTATATCACCGTGGATCAGAAGGTACGGCGTCGGGTAAATTGTGCAATTATTTTTCAAATAATGTGTTAAATTTTCACAGTGAGAAACTCATTTCTATAGAATCGTTTATCGAAAAACACGCTGACATTTAGGATAGATTGTGAGTAGCGGACCTCGCGGTTACTCTGCAACGTGTTTTTCGGAACCTTTTATTTTATATTTTACTTTTCTTAAGTCCTTCTTTCATCATCGTTGATTGGAAGGCACGCCGCCGGTTTTGTTCGTTTGAGTTATTGTTTTCATTTCATCACAATCGGTTACGTGGTGTCCTTTTTTCTTTTCATTTATATTCGTTGATCGTAATAAATTATTCCAACTGGCAGTTTTAGTATTAACTCATCAAACTATCGATTTTATGGAACGTAAGCGTCTTTTATTTACTATTTTTTAAATTTGCTCGCGTTATCTAAACTGTACAAACAGTAAAAATATATTGAAAAGTCCAGCCCATAGCACTACTGCTCGGTTGGCACGCGTTCGATTAAAAAACATTTTAAATAATCAATTATTTATCTTTCCGCAGCCGGCTGCCTAAGATTTAAAATTTTCAACCGATAAACAAAATGCTCATGGTCACATCACTGCCACTCGTGAATCCTGACCTCATACCCATCTACTAACCCCCTCAAAACTCATGTGATACTTTGTCGGAGAAGCAGTCGATTGGGCGGACTCTATCACTCAAGTATCGGACTAACATTCCCATCCACTTCCCCGTGACTCTACCACTGGTCGTGGCCGGCGCCGGTATTGATCAGCATGATAGGGGCCTTTGAGAAGTTTCGAAGCGAGGAAAGATAGCACCCACTCATCTTCCACGGCTCGTGGATGTAACTTCTGGAGGTCCTGGTCAATAACGGAGTAGCAACTGCGGGTGGGCACCTATGCTTATGCTTATGCTTATGCTTTGTTAGTCCAAATCAACTAATTCTGATTGGCCAATGGGAAGGAGAAGCTCGACTTGGATTACATCAGGAAAAGGGTGTGGCCTATGTTCTATTTTATAATGATTGAAGCGGGCAGCAAAAGGAAATTCTGAATTTAAAAGTTGTTTCACAGGTATGGGACGCTTTCTCGTCGACGGCCAAGTGGAATAACGCTGGACTGGAATCGAACGGACGACGGGTAGGATGTTTGGAGTTACTGCTGCTACCCGCTGCCGACTGAGCCATCTTCGCATTTTATAAACGAGCGGCTAAAGCATCAACTTCCTCAGGTCGAGGCTCAGGCAGTGGGCTAGCGAATTATGAGAGCGATCGAAAGAGAACCAATTATAACTATTTTTAGTTCGGGTAGTTTTGAAGTCAACGTTTGGCAGAAATATATTGGATATATAATTTACATTAAATAGGAATTTACAGGAAGCCGAACACGGGTAGAAATACATCAGATTTGAGTTGCCATGCTCAACGTTTCCATTAGATTCATGATTTACATTAGATTTAGATTTACATTGGAGTAATTTCCATGACTTTTTACTCTTTACATCATATTTCAATATTACATTGAGTGAGTTTACATAACACACATCAACTGACGTGAGCAGGATAGACTCTTTGCAGGGCTGAGCTGTAGGTTAGTCGAGGTTAGTCGTCGACTAACAAGTTCTTTAACAAAAAGGTCGCCCTCCTTAAACAATTTGGCGCCCTCAGCAGGGCCCAAGAGAAACTTTGCATTTTGCAAATTTGCCAAGTTGCGCCGCGAAACGCTGCCGCGTTTGTTTGAATTAACTAGCAGTGCTCTTCAACGTGCTCCGTTTTGATGGTTCGTAGATGCTGCTACGTTGTTCGGTTTTATGCATCGCTAGCATACAATGTCCGGTGTTATGGTTTATCAGAGTCTGTTTTTGAAATAAACATTTTTGTTCGCTGCTATGATTAAATTTATTGCGGCTGTAGTGCCAAATCATTAAAAAAAAACTTTCCGTCAGTAGGGATGAAATTGGGTCAAAATGATTTTTTATGGAATTTGCAATTCCTCAGTCTTTTCAATGAAACTCCAAATAGGAGGGCCGAGGTACCCCAACGGAATCCGGAATATCTCCGGTAAAAGTGGACCATATTTGTCCCCCATCTGACAGTTCAAAATATAGACAAATCTGGATCTTTTGCAACCGGAAGCATCCAATTTGGTCAATGCTATCAAAAGTTATGAGATTTTTAAGAAAAAAAAATAGGGGTCAAATGACTACCCGAGCGTTTGAGTGTTAAAGGATTAAGGACAAGACGGATAACATATTTCTGTCTTTTTGAAACCCGAGAAAATATCCGGTTACTCGGATTTGTTCAGTTTCTCATTGTTGACGTGTGGTTTAAGGAAAAGTTAGCTGTAGTGTTTGTAGGTAGTTTTAAGAAAATAGAGGTACAAAAAATTACAGTCGAATAGAACCGGTTTAAAATTTGCAAATCAAAAGTATGCTACAGGGAGCTGAATTGTGTTGCAAGCCAAGAATTACCCAACATAGTTGTTATTTTTTGTGTACCCGAATATAACGAATAAAATATTCCACCTCCCCCCGCTCATCACCTGGCGCCACTAGTACAAATATAGGCGCCATACGAGAAGAAGCGCCCCGCGACAGGAACATTGGCACCCTAAACCCGCCAACAGCGACTAACTAGTTCAAAATCGTACAGCTCAGCCCTGACTCTTTGTTTACACTTCGGCTTCGGTCCTATTACAATGTTCTGCTTGATTTTTCTCGTTAATTCTGAGTGACATTTCTGTTTTCAAATTACTGTGCAAATATCGCAAATATATCAGTAACGTAAAACAAAATGACACATTCCCCAGGCTAGTACACTCAAAAATATCAACAGGCCCGTTTTACGTGACACACGTAAAAATAATGTGAAAGTGTACCGGCAAAAAAAATTTTTTTTCGCGTTAAAGTTACGTGAAAATCCGTATAGTAATTTTTCACTAGATTTTTTCATGTAGCTTTTACGTGTTTTGACGAGACTGCAGTCATGTTTTTCTTTGAAGGCGCCATTCGTACCAGTTTCTACGTGATTATTTTAGTGTTAAAAACGATGACGAATGGTAAAGACCTGTTGCAGAACTTGTGTTCAGAAAATGATGTTTAAGTTTATCAGATGGTACCTAGTTAACTCAATCGGAATTGGGTAATTCTCCGCCAACTCACACAGCAGTTGCCACGACGGCCACGACCCCTCTTCGATTTGTGTGAAACTTTGTCCTATGGGGTAACTTTTGTCCCTGATCACGAATCCGAGGTCCGTTTTTTGATATCTCGTGATAGAGGGGCGGTACAACCCCTTTCATTTTTGGACATGCGAAAAAAGAGGTATTTTTTTTAATAATTTGCAGCCTGAAATGGTGATGAGATAGAAATTTGGTGTCAAACGGACTTTTATGTAAAATTAGACGTCCGATGTGATGGCGTACTCAGAATTCCGAAAAAACGTATTTTTTGTCGAAAAAACACTTAAAAAGTTTTAAAAACTCTGCCATTTTCCGTTACTCAACAGTAAAAATTTTTGGAACATGGCATTTTATGGGAAATTTAATGTACTTTTCAAATCTACATTGACCCAGAAGGGTCATTTTTTCACTTAGAACACAATTTTTCATTTGAAAATTTCATGTTTTTTCTAACTTCGCAGGGTTATTTTTTAGAGTGTAACAATGTTCTACAAAGTTGTAGAGCAGACAATTACAAAAAAAAAATGATATGTAAACATAAGGGGTTTGCTTTTAACATCACGAGTTATCGCGATTTTACGAATAAAAGTTTTGAAAAAGTTGGTCGTCGTTATTCATGTCCGTTCATGGTCACCCGCGACCAGGCTTTAAAATGTACCGTCGAGTGACATTTTTTCTGTGACATTCATGCTGTGCAGCACCTACCGTCACACTGTAGCAGTACCATCAGTACAACCCTCTGCCGTAAGAACGGCAGACAGAAAAGATGAATTCGCCAATATTTTATCGTGCCATAATTATGGTTGGCTTATCTTCGCGCGCTACGCCTCGACCTAATTATGTCATGGGTTGAGCGCCACCCCTTATGGGAGACTTGCAAAATACTTTGCCTTGACCTGTTATGAGATCCGCACAAGAAGGAAGAATCTTCAGATGCTAAAGTTTGCGACAAGAGCACTTTTTTGACTCAAACGGGAGGTCGATGCACTCCAGTTCGGCAGTCAGAGATTGCAAATTCTTAAGAGATGCTTCGGCTAAACTCGCGCAATTATTGCAATTGTAATGTTGCTCGAGTTCTAGAGAACCGAAGTTGTTCTAAGTGCACCTCTACTGAGGGTTCTAGGACTTCGACTCGGTCACTTTTACCCTGATCGTGGAGGAAGCAGGAGTGGTCGAAGGACCGTTTTGGAATCGTTTTTAGGAAGTTAGTTTAAAGTCGTGGAAGTGTTTCAGTGGCAGAGGTTAATTCTGCGATTTTATTTCTAGAGCTCGCGGCTAGGTAGAGTTAGGAGTAGGGTAGTGGCGGAACCGTTTGAAACCCTGATACTCCAGGTAACGTGGTTAAATTGTGGTTACCTAGTGCGTTGGCTCATTTGTGGGGAATTGGTGGGCGATCTTCTCGGCACAGGTGGCGACCGGCATCATCCGTAGCAGAGCGACCACTCCAACCGACAACCCAGCGCTTCTGGACTCCATCAAGGGGTCAAAGTTCCGGGTGAACCCCAAGCAGCTCGTCCGTCAACATACGAGCTGGGCGGCGTCCGTCAACACACGCCGCGGTCGAACCCTCGACAACCAACCGACCGGACCGGGACGGCCTCGTGGAGGCCTAGGTCCACCGCCAAGTTCCCGCGCGCACCCGCGCCGTCGTCGCAACCGACGCTATCATCGCAGCATCCTAGCTGCACACCTGTGCGCCCCCGCACACCGGAAGTGATGCTGAGCACCCGCCGATAGTGCCAACCCGTCTGCTGTTAGCCGCCGGCGGAACCATCTCGCCGTAGCCGAAGCTGTAAGCGCGCCACCACCTGATCGCCGGATCGCCAACCAACACACGTAAATCCATGGTCGTGTAAGTACAAACCCTTTTTCGACATGCGCATGATCGATCGTTGGCCAGTTCTTTTTCAGCCAACCCTGTGGGCAACATAAGCCACCCCCATGTTATGTTGCGTGATCGCAAGCCCCCCAGTGAATGAATTATAGCGACCCCGAATGAATTTCGCCCCCCAAGCCAACGCACACCCTAGCCAAGCAGTGCACTGCAAATGAACAGGTAGAGAGACAGGAAAACTCGAGTGGTACCGAGGTACCGTGTAGGACTAACATGCTGAAGATCTGCGGATCGAATCTCGTAGGGCCCGAAGTATTTTTTTGTAATTAAATAAAATTGTAGCTACGAAAATGCGAACCTGAATATACGATTTTTTGAGTTCCTAGAGTAATGTTGTGGTTTTTTCTAATGTTTTCTGAGGCATCTTTTCACGACTTTCGCGGTAGTTTTCTGTTTGGTTCCGCCATTCTGGCTTCTGAAGCGTTCTGGGGAAATTTGATTGGGGAGATTTTCTACCTGTGATGATAAGAACGGGGCAAGTACAATCTTTTGTTTTCTAGATCTGAGGTATTTTTTGAGTTTGCGATCTTTTTCTTCCGTTTGTAGCGCCTCGGCTAACCGCCGAGTTCTCGGATGAGTCGGATCGTTCTCAATCGCAAATTTTGGCATCAAGGATACACCCGCCCTGTGGCAGGGTCTCATAGCTGGGCAAAGCAGCACATGATGAATGGTCTCCCTTTGGGAGTGGCGCTTAAGCCATTCGTTTAATTACGCCAATGCGATCCGACCGACCGCCTCCGGTTACATTTGTTTTTTTTTTTTTTTTTTTTTTTTTATCCCAAAACCCAGTGAAAACCTCCTGGTCGCTTTTTATTGCTCAAACTGCAGAAAACTGTTCATTTCGATCGAAGTGTATTTACATCGTGGGGGGTGTTCACAAAAAACCGGTTTGATCCCAACGGGATTCGAACTGCGACCATCTCGCTTGCAAGCTTCTTCGGTAAATTCGTGTTCATCTTCCTACTGGCGCCTTAGCCGTCTCGGCTAACCTGTCTCTCTTCCCTTTCCCTACCTATCCGCCCAAGTGCACGTTTTGGGCTGCGTGCTTTACGTGTGCGTGTTCATTTGCGCGGCGCGCGCTTTTCATGGGGTACCCTCAGGGGCTGTGATCACATGCGCATGGATTTTGGTACTACTCACGGTCTGACCTGTTGTTGGTTGTTACAGCAGCGGCGTCGGGAATCCCCGACGGTCGTTCAGCAGATCCGGGTTCGGTTCCGGAAGTTGTCGTTCCTCGATGATCTCCCACGTGGTCCGGATGGACGTGTTGGACCCGACGGGATGACCTAAAGCGCGTTGGTGACGTCACGCTTCTTCCGGCACGTGGCGACTTGCCGGGTCTTTTTGCCACCGGGTGTGGACGGCGGGTTTCTCCGACGGACGTTCGAAACGGATGGGTTGTAGCGCAGCAGCAGATTTCGAAGACGCCGGATAGAGTACCTGGCCAACTAGTCTGTTGGGTTGGTGAGGTTAGAACACGCACATGGCACGACACACACAACACACGCATTTTACCTGGACTTGTTTCGCCAACAATCCACGATTCTACCTTGCCAAACTAACTAGCCTACTCTGTCGGTGATTTGTAGCACCTCACGATCTAAGGGAAAGGGTTTCGAAAAAAGTTAACACTGAACTTGGTCAAAACGTCACGTCCTCTAATTACCATCCAAACTCTAAACTAGCAATCACTCCCGCTCCTACCACGGTCGGTGACAAAGTGGACGAGTCAAAGTCAGGAACCCTCAGATGAGGTGCCAGAATCGAGACTTTGGCTATCGGAAACTACAAACCCGAAATTTCTTCGTTCTTTAGTTTTTACCAAATTTGTCTTCTTCTGTCGAATTGTTGAGTTTTTCAGATCAGTCCATAGCATGTTCCCTTCCCTCTTGATGTTTTGAAATCTAGCCATCCCGCTTGCCCTTTTTTCAGAAACCACGAAGTTTGCCCTTCGTGTATAGAAATCTCACGAGGCTAGGAAAAAAAGATTGTAAAAGTTCTGATTTTGTGAGTGCGCGTCGCGAGAGTACGGTGTCCGGTTTAGGACGGTAGCTCATAGTGAGTGAACGAATGGCTGAGTTCGCGAATGAACTCTGCCGTGAACTTGCGGGAGCTTTCGAAAGGGGAATTCATTTCCTAAACATTAATCAAGGGGTTCTTCGATCGATTTTTTCTGTAAAAGGGCACCTTATTACATCCTTCCCTACTAAATTTTCGAAAATTTGATTGGTTTGGAACTGAAATTGAAAAGGAGACGGAAGTCTCAGCGCAGAGGAAGAAGCTGTTCGAAGACGTGAAGAGGAACCTGGCGGCCGCGTATCAGCGCCACGCAAAGCAGTACAACCTGCGATCTAGCTCGAATTGCCCGAAGTACGCCGTGGGGGAAAAGGTCCTCAAGAAGACATTCGACCTGTCCGACAAAGGAGCAGGGTTTTGTAAGAAGCTGGCCCCTAAGTACGAGCCGTGCGTGGTGAAGAAGGTTCTGGGAAGTAACACCTACGAGTTGGAAACTGACGAGGGAAAAAGAATTGGAGTTTACTTCACAGACCAGCTAAAAAAGCTGAAATCTGCTGACTGATTTTGACGAAATTTGTAAATAGTATGACCCAACAAGCTATGTAACTTTTATCACCATTCAAAAGTGACCACAGATTCTAAAATGAACGAATTTTCAAAAATACCGTTAATGGGAAATTTTTAACCACAAAAATCCACCGATTTTGACTCCTGTCGAGGCAGATGATTTGATAATGGGAGGTTAATTCGATCAATTAAACCCTTGAACGCGGGAAAGCTTTTCATTCCACAAATAAGATTGAGTTAAGTCGATGACCGGCCCAGAGTAGTGAACTCGATTCATGACTGTTTAACGGGAGACTAAACGATGATATCGAATGAGTCGTGGCCTGAATCAGGCGAAAGAAGTAAAGCGAGTACCAAACGATCGTATTGACCGAACAGCATCGAAAATTCACGCCAAAACGACGGAATTTGTACAAATTTGTAAATATTTAGACATAATTTAGTTAGTAAAAGTATAGTTAGTAGTGTACCTAAGTTAATTCTAGTTTTAGTACTTATTCTATTGAATTTTGTTAGGAAACTTGAAAACTATTCACGGTTTTGCACAGGGGACAGTGTGCAGCTGTTTGTTGATTTTTCGAAGTTTTTCCATCTGATTATTTTTTTCCTTGTAAATATTTCTCATCCTTTTCCATTTTGTACATATTTTTCCATTTTGTATATTTTTTCCGATGAATTTTCTCCAGTGGTGGTCCAGGTTGATGTTCACCTAAAACTGACACATTCTGGCATTAGTTTTTTGTAAATATTGAGTGAATTGTGCTAATTAGTACTCAAATTACCTTGCTTTTCATTGAATTTTCCCTCGCAGTAAGTTTTTCCATCGGAGGTAAATAGTTGCTTCCATAATATCAGCATAATTTCTAATTGGTGTTGATTATGGTCGATGAAGTAGTTTTGTTTACGTAGAGCGGTTTGCTTTACCGATCTTTTCTCCTTTGCAGTTCTTCTGGATCGATCCTCTTTTGTAGTTGTAGGTAAACATTGTATTTTTTTTTTTTTTTCATTCGTGCCGCAAGTTCACGTTGCAGAGTGAGCGAAAGCTCTACTTTGCCGACAAGCATCTGCGCTATTTTTAGTATCATTCTTTTTGGTCCGCGTGTTCATCCAGGTTTTGTGGCCGCCTTCTGCAGCCTGCGCCTGAAAATAAAATAGAGAAAAATACCTTTTTTACAGCCAAACACAAGTAGCGACACATTAAATTTCACTTTCCTTTTCGATTTTCCACCAGTAGAGCAGTTTTTCCGAGCACAAAACCACTTTTTTCCGCGATAAAGACATTTTTTCCCGACACTTAAATTTTCATTACACGCACTTTGTTTACATCCCGTTGACTGGTAGACTGGTAACAGGGTGAACGTGAAAATGAACACTTGTTCATTCAGGATGGACGAGGGGTACGTCAATGCAGTTTTTTATGTTTGTTGTTTCATGAACAGTTTCGTAATTAATGCAAATTAATGTTAGAGATTGTTGTGAATTTGAGTTTTAAACTTCATGAAAACGGTTTTTTGGGGTTATCCCGAGGTAGTTTTCTGTTGCTTAGAACAGACCATTTTTTTTAAGACAAATTTTATGATGTTCTGTTTTCTTGGGAAATTTTCTTCTGAGGTTTGAACACTCGTTAAATTTGTCGGATAATTTTTTTTCACTTAAGGTGATAGTTTGAATAGAGCGACTCTTTGGTTTTTGGTGTTTATCACTGAGGTAGAAGGTCGTTGCTGATTTTTTTGGGTATGTTTTTATGGTGAGATTTTTTTTGATGATTGTTAGAATGTTTGCGATGCCAGCTACCAGGATACGTCAAAGTCAGTTCTCAATATGTTTTTTTTGGTTTTTTTTTTCAGTAAAAGATCACTTGATGATTAATTTTGTAAACAGTTTATTTTTTGAAGTTGCAGTTTTTTATATCATTTCCTCATGTAATATATTCTTTTTTAGCTCTTCTTTATTCTTGTACATATTTTTGCCGAAGTTTTGTAGATATTATTATAGTTTTATTTTAATGAATTTTATATGAAGTTTTGGATTTTCTTAGTAGCTTCTGCTGGAGACCGGAGTCTAAAAACGTTGATGGTCTAGTAGCAGGCGTAGTTTTTGAAATTACGTGCTGGAAACAGAGAGTGAGCCACTGGCGATGACCCTATATGACCCCGGAAGCGAAAGGTTATTCAGAAATTCAGATAAATTTCAGCTTCGAAAATTTGATTGGTTTTGGGTAAGAAATTTTCAATTTCAGTTCCAAACCAATCAAATTTTCGAAAATTTAGTAGGGAATGATGTAGCAGTACCATCAGTACAACCCTCTGCCGTAAGAACGGCAGACAGAAAAGATGAATTCGCCAATATTTTATCGTGCCATAATTATGGTTGGCTTATCTTCGCGCGCTACGCCTCGACCTAATTATGTCATGGGTTGAGCGCCACCCTTATGGGAGACTTGCAAAATACTTTGCCTTGACCTGTTATGAGATCCGCACAAGAAGGAAGAATCTTCAGATGCTAAAGTTTGCGACAAGAGCACTTTTTGACTCAAACGGGAGGTCGATGCACTCCAGTTCGGCAGTCAGAGATTGCAAATTCTTAAGAGATGCTTCGGCTAAACTCGCGCAATTATTGCAATTGTAATGTTGCTCGAGTTCTAGAGAACCGAAGTTGTTCTAAGTGCACCTCTACTGAGGGTTCTAGGACTTCGACTCGGTCACTTTTACCCTGATCGTGGAGGAAGCAGGAGTGGTCGAAGGACCGTTTTGGAATCGTTTTTAGGAAGTTAGTTTAAAGTCGTGGAAGTGTTTCAGTGGCAGAGGTTAATTCTGCGATTTTATTTCTAGAGCTCGCGGCTAGGTAGAGTTAGGAGTAGGGTAGTGGCGGAACCGTTTGAAACCCTGATACTCCAGGTAACGTGGTTAAATTGTGGTTACCTAGTGCGTTGGCTCATTTGTGGGGAATTGGTGGGCGATCTTCTCGGCACAGGTGGCGACCGGCATCATCCGTAGCAGAGCGACCACTCCAACCGACAACCCAGCGCTTCTGGACTCCATCAAGGGGTCAAAGTTCCGGGGTGAACCCCCAAGCAGCTCGTCCGTCAACATACGAGCTGGGCGGCGTCCGTCAACACACGCCGCGGTCGAACCCTCGACAACCAACCGACCGGACCGGGACGGCCTCGTGGAGGCCTAGGTCCACCGCCAAGTTCCCGCGCGCACCCGCGCCGTCGTCGCAACCGACGCTATCATCGCAGCATCCTAGCTGCACACCTGTGCGCCCCCGCACACCGGAAGTGATGCTGAGCACCCGCCGATAGTGCCAACCCGTCTGCTGTTAGCCGCCGGCGGAACCATCTCGCCGTAGCCGAAGCTGTAAGCGCGCCACCACCTGATCGCCGGATCGCCAACCAACACACGTAAATCCATGGTCGTGTAAGTACAAACCCTTTTTCGACATGCGCATGATCGATCGTTGGCCAGTTCTTTTTCAGCCAACCCTGTGGGCAACATAAGCCACCCCCATGTTATGTTGCGTGATCGCAAGCCCCCAGTGAATGAATTATAGCGACCCCGAATGAATTTCGCCCCCCAAGCCAACGCACACCCTAGCCAAGCAGTGCACTGCAAATGAACAGGTAGAGAGACAGGAAAACTCGAGTGGTACCGAGGTACCGTGTAGGACTAACATGCTGAAGATCTGCGGATCGAATCTCGTAGGGCCCGAAGTATTTTTTTGTAATTAAATAAAATTGTAGCTACGAAAATGCGAACCTGAATATACGATTTTTTGAGTTCCTAGAGTAATGTTGTGGTTTTTTCTAATGTTTTCTGAGGCATCTTTTCACGACTTTCGCGGTAGTTTTCTGTTTGGTTCCGCCATTCTGGCTTCTGAAGCGTTCTGGGGAAATTTGATTGGGGAGATTTTCTACCTGTGATGATAAGAACGGGGCAAGTACAATCTTTTGTTTTCTAGATCTGAGGTATTTTTTGAGTTTGCGATCTTTTCTTCCGTTTGTAGCGCCTCGGCTAACCGCCGAGTTCTCGGATGAGTCGGATCGTTCTCAATCGCAAATTTTGGCATCAAGGATACACCCGCCCTGTGGCAGGGTCTCATAGCTGGGCAAAGCAGCACATGATGAATGGTCTCCCTTTGGGAGTGGCGCTTAAGCCATTCGTTTAATTACGCCAATGCGATCCGACCGACCGCCTCCGGTTACAACACTAACCATTTGTGACGAGACCGTCGATGATGCGTTGCGCGAAAGTCGTCGCAAATACACGCCAAAACCGTCACGCTACCATCGCTACACTAC
The DNA here is from genome assembly GCF_015732765.1 of Culex quinquefasciatus. Lineage (NCBI taxonomy): Eukaryota > Metazoa > Arthropoda > Insecta > Diptera > Culicidae > Culex > Culex quinquefasciatus. Next base: position 96,532,873 of record NC_051863.1, on the reverse strand, counting down.
GTTCGTCGCACGACGGTAGTCTTTGACGTTAAACGATGATGTTCATGCCGAATATCGTCGTTCCTGTGTTCCTGTACGGGAGTGTCGTTGTTGACAAAAGCTTCAGTTAAAGAGAGTGTGAGTGCACTGAGATAAGAGACCATCCATAAACCACGTGGACACTTCTTTGAAATCTCAGACTCCCCCCGCTCCTCGCCCCCTCGTGGACAAATTCCATACAAAACAAATATGTTTTGTATGGATCGTGGCCAATTGCTGAATTCCCCCTGGGCCCTTGGGAGGTGTCCACGTTGTTTATGGATGGTCCCTGACGGGATTGTCGAGAAACCACCTCAGGGGGGGGTGGTTGTTTTTTTGAAATTTGAAATTAAATATGTCTTTATTGAACTTTCTTATAATAATTACATTTCTTTTACATGCTAAGTGGTATGGCCTAATGCTCTTCATCTTTGTTGTATTTTTCGTTTTATTATTAACTGATGACATTTATTTTATTTACTTCAAATTGTTTTACATTATTGCATTGAATCGAATACATTTGCGTAAAAAAGAAAAAAATCACTTTAACAACTAATTCTAACTTAAAACTAAAAATAAATTCATTGAAATATTCAAAATCACTAGAACGAGTAAACTACGAACTGTGTTTTAAGATGAATGCTCCAAGCGTTCTTACTTGTTCCTGGCGAGTTTTGCAACCACGCAGTGTTGTTGTAATCTCGATGAAAATGTTCAGAAGTTCTTTCGGTGAAAACAAGTCACTGCTGCCTTCTCCCGTTGATGCTGGTTGGTTTTCCCTCGGTTGCTGACTGAAGCCTGGAGGTGTTGTATTCTCTGCAACTCTTTGCCGCTGATTCAACGGCAATGGCTGCAGATTTGGAACCACTCTAACAGATCCTGCTACTGGCGACGCCAAAGCAGGAAAATCCACGTCCGTGTATGCTGGTGGTGTTTTGCGACGATTTGGTTGGTGCCTCGTCGTCACTTGCTGCCGAATTTTTACAAACTCAGCACGTTTTGGGCAGCTCCGATTCTTGGTAGAATGGTCGCCGCCGCAATTGAAGCATTTCGCTTCGATGTTCTCGTTGATTGTTTCGCAAGCTTGAGTTTTGTGCTCACCTCCGCAGGTTGCACAACGACTCTTGATGAAACAGTTCCTTCCACCATGTCCAAACTGCAAGCAGTTCGAACATTGCGTCACGTCACGGTGCACTGGACGATAACGTTCCCAAGTCACGATGATGTTGAAAATTGCCCGAACTGCTTTCAGCTCAGACGGCGTTGTCGATCCTTTCTCGCGATGAACCAGGTACAGTTGATCACGATCAGGCCCGTGATACTGACGTAGCATGCTGAAGCCGCCACCAAATGTTTGGTGGCGCTGTTTCGGGAATAACATTTCAGAGGGTCACAAATCAAAATATAATAAATCTTATTTATTTTTATTTTTGGAAAAATAAATCCTGTAGCTGCTCAGAATGATTCTTTTCAAGAAAATAAACCAAAATGCCGCCAACAACAATATATGTTTTGCATCAGGTCTCAGGCAAAGCTTCCCAGCAGGTGTCTTTTTCAAATCCTCTGAAATTTCTTCCGCAAATTCTTATTTGGCAAATGAACTTACGGATCATCATGATGTTAATTTAAATCTATAATATGTGAGCTCAACCATGTTGTTGGGAAACCTTAAGAGCGAGTCCACGAACAGGGCATAGCCCATTGTTAGGGACGGGTCTAGCTCATTTCCCGAATAACATTTCCCGAATGCCATTTCCCCGAAAATCATTTCCCTAATTGGCCACATCCCCGAATACCACTTCCCTAATCAGCCTCATCCCCGAATGCCATTTCCCGAATATCATTTCCCTAATCGGCTATATCCCCGAATGCCATTTCCCTAATCGGCCATTTTCCCGAATGCCATTTCCCGAAGTGACACTTACGCCAATTGCCGTTTATTTAAATTTAAATTTTCATATCCCTAATCATCATTTTCACTAAAGCCTTTTTCCATGACTAGCAGTGAACCGGCTCCGTGGCTTAATGGTTACGGCTTCTGCCTCACAAGCAGAAGGTTCAGGGATCAAATCCCGGTCGGTACCTTTGAAATTTGGAATCAGGAATTTGAACTTTGAATATGAACAAAAACGAAATTGAATCCGGTGGGATTCAAACTCACACCTTTGGATTGGTGGTCTGGGACGCTAAGCAGTCAGCCATCAGAAGGTTTACACTCTAGCAGTGAATTGGTCCGTAGTGTTGAAACATGTTATCTTCTCATATTAAATACGCGCTGATCCCTGATTTGCCTGACGGGATTGGAAGTCTAAATATAGATCGAGTTTCCTTCAGATGCTTGCTTCTATGTTTAGGCGGGGCCGAACAATGCCCAGCGACCTCGGAATTGGACCGCAAGGAGCTCTGTCATTCTGAAACGGGTCGTTGGAAGCAGCGCGAGGGTTATCAACACCTAATACCCGGGACTGAGATAAGTTGTATCAGCATTCGGCATATACAAAGTCTGATACAAACTATACTTTCCCATAATTTCGCTACCGGTTAGCGGGTATTGGATTGGACCACACACACACACACACAGCCTTTTTCCATGACTAGCAGTTATTTTCTTTCTCAATTTTACCGAACAAACAGTTTTTTCGGGTATGCTGTTGATTAAATGTTGTAAATTGGGTAGTAAAGCCCTTTGTCAATTTTTATGAACAACGGTATGAAACATGATTAAAAACCATTTCTGATACGGTTTTTTTTTTCATTTTTATGCAAATAAAAAGTAATTGGCCAGACAACATTTTTTCGATGGATCAACTATGGTCCCCTTGGCACGAGCTGTCAAGTAGAAGCTTTTCTGCCAAGAAGGGCCGTGAAGTGAATTTTTAAAAATTGAATTGAAAATCCATTTTAAATCCTTTGCGGTCATTCAAAGTTTCATTTTACTTAGAAAAATAAGCCTTATCGTTGTGAACAATAATATCACAAATTTAAGCTTAATTTTAGGACCCAATTACAGTCCAGACTCGATTATCTGAAGCCTCGATTATCCGAATTTCGATTATCCGAATTTCGATTCGAAGGTTTGTATGGGACTTCGAATAATCGAAACAAGAACAAAATTTTGTTTTCGTTTTTTTTTTCTTTTTCTTGTTTTAAACATCAAATTTGAGTACTGCAACCCCATTTTAGTCAAATTTGAATAGTTGATTGCCTATTAAATGATAAAATGCTTTTTTCAATATTTCAACACCGCCATATTGGCCTTGGATTTAAAAGTTCTAAATCACTTTAACGTAGTTTAGGGGACATACGCTCGATAATAAAAAATTAGGCATCAAAAAAAATTTTTTTTTCGTGATTCGATTATCCGAAGTTTTGATTCTCCGAAGTAAAATTTTTCCGAAGCCTTCGGATAATCAAGTCTGGACTGTTGTAGCCGTTGCGATTCGATCGGTTGCAAACGGTGCAGCTTATGCGCCACTCCCGTGAGGGAGACTGCCCGCCATGTTAAATTTGCCCGGTTTGAGACTCTCGAAGAGGTGCTCGGTTGAACTTCTTCCCAGGGAAGAAGCAAGATCGAATCGGCCAGCGTACCAAAGTGACCCACAAGAACGGTACGGAAAGCTCAGCCTCCCGAAAAAGCTCCTCAGCAATCCGCCAGTATAGGACCCCCCGTGCCCGTATGAATCATCATGGGTAGTACCGACACCCGCCACCAGAGAACTTCACGAAGCATGGGAAATACGCAGAACTTTTGCATTGGGGAGGAAAGGACTGGGAACGGACCCTAAAGTGACGGAAGCAGCGCTCCGGATCGACCAGAAAAAACTAACACGTGAGCTCATTTTAACTGCAGGGACTTTTATTGAACTCCAAAATAATCACACAAATATTGCAGGTAGGAAATCAAAAAGATGCTCATTTTATTGGACTAGTCTAAGGTTTTGTATTTCATTCATTGTTTCGTCTTCAACGTCTACCTAACCATCTTCCTACTGTGTGCGTTTGCTCTCCCTACTTCTACTGTTTGTTCTTCTGTTACCCCGTGCTTTTGTGCTCAAACCTCTACCAAATCTTCAGCTCGTCAGCTGGAACAGCTGATCGCTGACGTCACCGGCAGTCAAGCGGACTGCGGCAGACAAAAGGCACTAGAGTGCGATGTCGTGGACGTGTGGGGCGAGTCAAAAAGGCCGTCACACTCCGAGCGCATGGCAACACGCGCTTAAACAAAATGGACGCCGTCCATCAAAATGGCGTCCGCTCTACGGCCGCAGCCGGAACGGAAAAACGTTCGTGACGCCTTCTGTGGCCGTCACCCTTCACCCGAAAACTAGAACGGACTGTGTTTGAAAAGGAAATGGGTGACCAGTTTGAGGTTAATGTTCGTGACAGTATGAAACCCACTGTGAAAATCATCAACATCAGTGAGGAGTTTAATGAAGACGAACTGAAGGCTACGCTTATTGAAGACAATGACGTTTTCCATGACTTGAAACATTTTAAGCTCCGTAAGTTTTACAGAAATGAAAAAAGAAGTTATGCACAGTTTACAGCCTTAGTAGAGTTAGATGCGACGACCTTTTTAAAGTGATGGAGTTGGAAAAATCTTTGTTGGATGGGATCGCTGCAGGGTTTTGACGGACTTGAGGTTCCAAGATGTTTCAAATGCTGTAAGTATAACCATAAAATTGCAGAGTGCAAAGCAGAGGTAGACACATGCCCCAAATGTAGCGGGAATCATCGAGGAAGGACTGTAAGTCAACTGTAGAGAAATGTGCTAACTGTGAAAGAGATCGTGTTGAGGGAATCTGGACGTTGAAACGGATCATGCTGTATGGAGTACCAACTGCCCAGTTTATCAAAGGTTTATTAAACGTCTTAATAAGCGGATTGATTACACTGCATAGCAACCAGACAAGCCACATGATGTATTGTATTTGAATATTGCGGGACTTCCAACGCATTTCGATGAGCTTCAGTTGTTAATTCAAAATCAAAAACCAAAGCTTGTAATTTTGACGGAGACGCATTTGACCGCTAGTCACGATCTTGCCCGGTTTGCGGTACCTTGTTTTGAAATGGTGAATTGTTTTTCTAAATCTCTTCATACCGGTGGAGTCTCGATGTACATCGACGATCGTTTGACTCATGAAATTGTATCGAATAAAACCGTTGGGGCAAACTGGTTTTTGTCGGTTGATATAAGCAACAGTAGTTTCAATGGAATTTTTGGCGGTGTTTATCACTCCAAGCAGCAGTGATAGGGACTTCGTTGAATGTTTCGAAAGTTGGCTGCAAGAAGTGGTTGTGGAGGACAAAACGAATGTAATTGCAGGAGATTTCAATATTCGTTGGGGGCAAGGTCCGTACTCTCTCGAGCTTAGAAATGCAACGGATGTAGCTGGATTAAAACAAAAAATAACAGAATATACTCGTAGCCACGGTGGAAGTAGATCGATAATTGATCTGGTGTTTTCTAATATAGATGAATGCGATGCCAGTGTTGTTGAGGAATTCAAAATTAGTGACCACGAAACAATCGGTGTGTGCGTCCCGGGTGCACTAGTTGTCAGTTTGCCAGATAACAAAAAGACGTTTGTGTCATGGAAGAAATATTCAAAATCTCGTTTACAAGCCTTGTTAAGAAGTGATGTCACCCTGCAAACTCAAGAAGTATCAGTGGATGCAAAAGCGAAAGTTTACAGCTCCTCGTTGGTGAAAGCAGTATCTGAATTGACGGAAGAACGAGTTGTGAGAGCGACTAGAAGCAACGCATGGTTTGGATCAAGTTTACAGATGCTGAAACAGCAGAGAGATGATGCATACAAGACGTACAAGCGGACAAGCAGTGAGGAATGCTGGCAACGGTATAAGATCCTGCGGAACCTTTACGTCAAAGAGCTACGTAATGCAAAAACGGCTCTGTAAGGCAAGAAATCGACCGGTGTAGTGGAGACTCTAAAAGGCTGTGGAAATGTTTAAAGTCGCTGATAACTCCAGGAGGCATGAAGAAATCATCAATTGTTTTTGAAGGTGATGAAGGTGGTTCCTGCTCTGATGAAATGACGGCAAGAAAGGTTAATAAGTTTTTTGTAAAAAGTGTTGAGGAAATCCACAAGTCAATACCAGCGCCTCAGTTACCAGAAGTTTCAAGTTTGCCTCCTCAAAATCTATTTGATTCATTCCAGCCAATCACGATGGAGAAGTTGATTGAGATAGTTGCGTCGCTAAAAAAATGCTCTGGTACTGAAAATATCACCAAACAAGTGCTGTTAGACTCATTGGGCATTGTTGGTGGTAAACTGTTGGAGATTGTTAATGTTTCACTACAACAAGGTGTTTTCCCGAAGGAATGGAAAAAATCTACTGTCATACCGATTCCAAAAGTTGCAAAATCGACAAAACCAGAAGATCATCGACCGATAAACATGCTGCCATTGTATGAAAAAGTGTTGGAAACTGTCGTGAAAGAACAGTTATTGGATTTCATAAACCGTGAAGAGATCTTGTTGACCGAACAGTCTGGTTTTCGTAAAAGCATTCCTGTGAATCAGCGTTGAACCTGTTGCTGCTTAAGTGGAAACAAGCTATTGAGAATAAAAGGACGATTCTTGCTGTTTTCGTAGACCTCAAGAGAGCGTTTGAGACAATCGATCGCCGTAAGCTCGTTGAAGTTTTACGACGCTATGGAATAGCAGGGAATGTACTCAAATGGTTTAGCAGTTACTTGGAAGAACGAACGCAAGTTACTTTGTTTAATGGTGTACTATCTCCAGAAGTTGCAGTTGACCTGGGTGTTCCACAGGGCAGTGTTTTGGGACCGTTGTTGTTTATATTGTATATGAACGATATCAAAAAAGCGTTACAAAGATCTGAAGTGAACATGTTTGCTGACGATACTGTAATTTACGTCACTGGAAGCTGTCGCGAAGAATGCTGTGAAATCCTGAATGCTGAGCTGAATGTGTTTGCTGACTGGTTAAAAGGAAGAAGCTCAAGTTGAACGTGTCGAAAACCAAGTGTATGCTGATAACTAACCAACGGAGGGACGACACTGACGGAACAGTTTACATAGATGGCGAAGTAGTCGAAAGGGTTGATGTGATTAAATATCTGGGTGTTATGTTAGACAACAAGTTGAACTTTGATGAGCACATCAACTATACGATTAGGAAAGCCGCTAGGAAACTGGGTATCATGTACAGGTTGAACAAGTACCTTTCTTTTGATAACAAGTTGATGATCTATAACACACTTATTGCTCCCCATTTCGACTACTGTGCCTCTATTTTGTTTACCGCAACACAGCAACAACAGAAACGTATGCAACTTCTTCAGAACAAGGTGATGCGTTTGATATTAGGATGTGAAAGACTAACACCAAGAAGTTTTATGCTTGACTGCCTACGATGGATGTCAGTTAGACAACGTGTAGAATACAATACTTTAGTTTTTATTTTTAGACTGACAAAAGGAATGGCTCCACAATACTTGACGGATACAATAGTTTATGGAAGTGATGTTCATCAACATTTTACTAGACAGGCGAGAGAAATTAGGTTGCTCAACTTCAAAATGACGTCTACGCAGAATTCACTTTTTTACAAAGGATATCGTTTGTTTAATATGTTACCTGAAGCAACAAGAAACTCGGACAATCTACGTGATTTTAAAAAGTTTTGTAAATCTTTTGTAAGGCAAAGACCACTGTTGTAAGTGACTGCAGAACATTGACTGAGGGTGGCTGTGACAGAGAGTGTATGGTTTAATTGTTTGTATGTTTGGATTATTGGTTTGTTTGTTTGCTCTCTTAATCGGTGCACGTCTCAGTGAATGAATGAAAAATACGTTGTTGGGCCGTATATAAGACATGCGTGTGGAATTAATTTACCAGTACCCAATGTTTAAAGCAACCTGACAAGTGTTGAGGATGGAAAAAGAGAGACAAGGATGGGCATACACGGAAGTTGAGTAAGATGATAGGATTGTCTCCAAAATTATCGAAAGATATCTGCTCATAATCCTTCCATACTACAAAAGATGTGTATGGGTAAGAGGTGGGCCATCCAGAGATAAATAAAGAAAACTAGAACGGACTCACCGGACTGCTGCTCCTGTTACTTGTTGATGCTGCTGCTGCTGTTCTTTACCGCGTGCTCGCGGACGGCGCGGACGACGCTGCCGATTCGACTTCGATGAAGTTGCGCGGGCCAGGACTTGGCTTTCCGGGCCAGCACGTGGGCGGATGGACCGCCTCCAGACGAGATGTTGACGGCTCGTCTCTTCCGGCGATGTAGTTTGTGCCGGGTCAAAACTTGTCCCACACTCGATGCGGGGCGGTGGTGGACGTGCGCTCGATCTCCTTCTGGTGCTGCTTGGCTGGTAGGGCGAAAGGAAGCGAAGCCAACGAACTTCGCAACGGATTAGCACATGCACGGGGATAATCGCACGGGGTAACGGGTTTTTTACCTGATCTCTAGCTAGGCCGCACTAGGGCTCACTTCTTCGCACACACTATCGCACACAATTCTAGCTTCGACGAGATCTAGGGGGGGGGGAGAAGTTAGAATTTAAAGCCTAACCGGAAACACTACCACGCCACTTTCAAACCTCAGGACTGGACAGGGGAACCCGGGATAAAAGTCCGCGCACTCCACACTTCACAAAGGTCTGGGACAAAGTGAACGAGTACTAGGTCCCTCAGAACGGGGAAAGTGGCCCCAGACGTACTTTTGGCACGTCGTTTCCCGGAGATTGCCTCGGGCTTCTTCGGATCTTTAAAGATCTGAGTTCCCGTCTCACTCTAGCGGTCGGCAATGGCTCTGACCGTCCCTTTCCGTCTTCCCGAAGGATTCAACATATGAGCAACCTCCGCGAGATTCTCTCTCCAGGTCTTAAACTGGTAGCGAAAATTACCAACGATCGTGAGGGCTAACATCACCTACATTGATTACCGTGGTAACGGAGATCAAATTACATTTACAGACGAACGGAAAAACCAAAATAAATAAATAAATAAATGCTAACAAGTGCAACTGTTACATCACTCCATGCTTAAATTACGAAAATTCAGTTTAAAAAAACTGAATTTTCGTAAGGGGAAATCTTACGAAAAACAAGGAGGAACCAAAAAAAACAAATTAATACTACAAATATATTTACATTTCACTAAAAACAATTTGCGAAAGATTCTTCAACAGTTCGGGGTCATATATGATCATCGGTTACAAGTAACCTCCATCTCTATTTCCAAGTCATGATCCATCACAGAAAATGCTTGTTACTGACCATCAACGTCTTCACTCCGGTCTCCAGCGAACGTTCAGAAATCCTCAACAAAATGCTAGTGCAAAAATTTTATAACCTAACCATGGATACTTTCTTTTTCGGTCATTTACTTCACAGGCTAACATCTCTAAATTTCTCCCAGAAAAACAACTTGTTTGAACCGTCCAGGACTAGCAGTTCGACTATGACTAGTGGTTGACATTCCTCATTCATTCATCCTAACATTCAAATCTCAATCAATACCCCAAACTAAAATATACTTTCAAATAAATAATATTCCATATTTAATGAAAATACAACCTAAAGTCTCCATACTTTATGTTCCCGAAATAACACTGGCTCATTAGGACTCAGAATCTACCCCAATCATTACGTTGAGCAAATGAAACTTCGTCCTAATTCACCGAAATCATCTGTTCTGCAGAGTTTAGGCCCACCCCAAAGCTTTACTTCAGGCAAATTTGTCCTTCACTCTAACAGAACGCAGCCTAATTAAAATATCTATATTGAATTTCCACCCCAGAATCGTCTCTGGTCACCCGAAATTCAAAAAGACAGCAGAAATTCGCCACAAGGGTTCTCCCAAATAAACACTGAAAAAAAATCACTCTCCCTAACTAACTGGAACTGTCAAACCAAAAGCTTCGTCAAAAAGCTTCGCCGAGGACGTCAAACGAAAACGTAAACAAACGTGGTGCTGTCCGTGATTTAACTCGCGGTGTGATTTTGCCAAAGAATGTGCTCTAAATGTGCCAAAATGTTGTGAAAAGTGCCTGCTTGTTCCAGAAACAACTTTACCGGATGCTAATTTACGGGGGGAGTATTCAACTTCTCCAATCTGTCCAAAAAATAAGGTGCTTTGTGTATTTATTTGCAGAAGCTGCGTCGTGGGACCAAAACAACTCTGGGTGCTGAAGGCTGACGGAAATTTACTAATTATGCTGAAGGCTGAATCAATTATGCTGCTGAACTACAAAATCATGTGCGGAAGGCCAAAATTACTGCTGAATGGAGAATTATGTTGCGGAAGGCTGAAAATTACGACGGAAATATGTTGCTGAAGGCTGAATGTGCTGTGACGTCATCAACTTCGTTTCTGATTGGAAGCTGCGACGACTTCTAATTGGAAAACCTAACCTACTCAACACGACGACATTTATGCTGCGCGATGCTGAATTATGCTTCCTGACTACTCCAGTCATCTCAGGTTCCCGAAAAAAATATGCTCCAGACGACATAACTGAAGACAACATACATCATCGACCATGCTACGACAACATCACTTCGTGGGACTCAACATAAACATAATCTACAGAGATCCAAGAAGAAACTAACACTAACGATAAGTACTCACATGTAGTTTTTATAAGATTAGGCGCGACTAACAATTAACCAGTTTTATTTACATCAGGTAGGGTATTTGCTCCCATCCTTGATCCTATTCCTATCCTAAATCTAATTTTTGTCTCGTTGGACGGTCTGTTTACGATGTCCGAGATCGCGATTGACTAGTTCGAGGGGGTTCGTGGTAGTTATGCTCTAATTCTTCGTTTTAGTCGCCAGTAGTTTATGTTATTGTGGGACGCTCAACTCTTTGATCGAGGAGACTGGAAAGTTAGAGGTTTTTTGAGATCTTGTTGCTTTCGATTGGGTGAAAGGGACATAGCTGGTTGGGTCATAGTTTGCCTAGCATATTTCGTCGACAGTCAGCAGGTTCGAGCATAGATCTTTATGTTGGCTAGGGGAGTTGATCTTTCGGTCTCGTCCGCAGAGCTCATAAATCATCTGTACTCTCATCTGAAGCTGGACAGGTGTTGCATGTAGTTGTAGTTGTTGATGCCTAAAAAGTGTTTTTGAGCATAATTTATGCTTGGTTGCCTCTCTAACGGTTAGAGGGTACATAGCTCGAGAAACTAAATTTGAAAATCCTAAATTGCAAAATCCTAACTGAACCTGATCGATTCTAACCGCGGTGTTAGTCGACCGAACGCGAGGGAGGTTGGTGAAGCTTTTTAAGGTACTTGCAGTTGAAAACGCCCAGACGTTTACCTTTTTCGTCTTCTAGTTCGTAGCAGTGTTCGCCCACTACCCTTTTGACCAGTGCAGGAACGTATTTAGGCGCAAGTTTGGCACAGTAACCTTTACCCTTGTCGGAAAGTTCGGTGTTCTTCTTCAGAACCTTCTCGTTGACCGTGTACTGCGGACACTTCGCGTTTGACCTGAGGTTGTAGTACTTCGAGTGCCGCTCGAAGGCCTTCTTGAGGTTCTCCTTGACGTCGGCGTACAGTTTCTCCCTCTCAGCGTTGTTCAGACTCCCACTATCAATCGACGTGTCCCTCATGCAACGGTACTCTCTTCCGTCCGAGACCATGTTACGCCCGAACAGGACAAAGTAGGGCGTGTACTTCGTCGCGTCATGCACCGAGTTCCGGATGGCGTTGGCGATCGTCTGGATGTTGTTCGCCCAATCCTTATGGTCCTTCTTGATTGTGGCCCGGATGGCGGTTGTTATCACCCGGTTTGCTCTCTCCGAATCGTTGATCTGTGGATGGTAACTCGGCGTTCTCCAGTGGGTTACGTGATATCGACTCAGCAGATCTTGGAACAGTTTGGACGTGAATTGTGTCCCGTTATCTGTGAGGATTACTTCCGGAACCCCGAACAGCAAAAACAGCATGTTTTCAACGAACGGAACGAGCGAATCCGCCGTGGCTTGTCGAAATGGTTGTACTAGTACGAACTTGCTGAACACGTCTGTTAGTACCAGCAGACAGGTGCTTCTCCCTTTCCCCGATGCCGGAAGCGGTCCAACGTAGTCCATCGTCACAAATTGCCACGGGTATTCCGCAATCTTCCGCTGCACTTTCAGTGGAGCTGTGGTGTTGACGTTGGTCGCTTTGCTGGTTTGACAGACGAGACAATCCTGGCAGAAACGTTTCGTTTCGGTGTTCATCAACGGCCAGAAATATCTTTCCCGAAGCGCGGCCAGAGTCTTCTCGAACCCGAGGTGAGCGGTTCCGTGAGTTTTCCGGAGAATCTCTTCTCGTTCCGACTTCGGCGGGTAGACTTTCCAGCAGAAACGACTATCCTCGACCTTTCCCTTGTTCTTGACGAACTTGTAAACGCTGCCGTCGACTACTCGGAAGTCCGTGTAGGCCTGCGGGTCCATCGTGATCTGCTTGACCAGGTCCTGGTACTCCGGATCGACTTGCGCTACGCTGATGGCATCTAACGAGCGAGACAAACAATCTGCGGTGATGTTTTGCTTCCCCTTTCGATACTCCAACTCGATATCGTACGATTGGATCTTAAGAGCCCACCTGAGCAGCTTAGAGTTACCAGACTCGACACCTATCGTGAACAGCCAGAGAAGGCTACGCGCGTCCGTGACGACTTTGAAACGGCTTCCTTCCACGTAGTGCCGGAAGTGCTCGATCGCGAGCAGAACGCCTAGGCATTCCTTCTCCACGCTGGCGTATCGCTTCTGGGTGCTGCTTAACTTTTTACTGAAGTAAGCGATGATTCGCGGCTCGCCATCCAGCTTCTGGATCAGCGCGGCTCCGACAGCATTATCAAATGCGTCTGACTCGATCACAAACGGCTCGGCAAAATTCGGGTTGGCCAGGATCGGTGCCGACACCAGTGCGGCTTTCAATTCTTGGAATCCTTCTTCCGCGGCTTCCGTCCACTGGAACTTGTTCTTCTCCTTCCGTAGCAGGTCCGAAATCGGCGCGACGATCTTGCTGTAATTGGAAATGAACCGTTGGTAAAAGCCCGCCAGGCCGAGCAGACGGCGAATGTCCTTTACGCTCTTCGGGCGGCTGTAGTTCAGGATCGGATCGATCCGCTTGCTGTCGATCGCGACGCCCTGTCCGGTTAACAAATACCCCAAATAGTTCACCTGCTTCTTGCAAAACTGAGACTTGTCGAGCGAAATCGTCAGGTTCGCCTTTGTCAAACGTTCCGCCACGATCCCCAGCAACCGAAAGTGCTCGGACAGGTCTTTGGTCGCCACCACAATATCGTCCAAGTAGACAAATACATGGGGCTCCAGATCGAACCCAATGACCTTATCCATCAGTCTGCACATCGTGAATGGAGCGTTCGTGAGTCCGAATGGACACACCTTGAAGCGGAACAGTCCCTTTGACGTCCGGAACGCCGTGAAGTCGCGACAATCTTCCTTGAGCGGTATCTGGAAGTACGCGTCTTTAAGGTCGATTACGGAGAAGTAGCACGCACTCTGCAACCGATGGAATATCCCTTTCATGTCGCGCATCGGGTAGGAATCCTTCTTCGTCATGGCATTGATCCTCCTCGAGTCCAAACAAACCCTTAGCTTACCATTCGACTTGCGGACGGGAACCAATGGGTTCGCCCACACACTCGTGCACTCCTCGATGGCATCCATCTTCCTGTAGCGCTCGATCTCCTTATCCATTTCCGCTTGGATGGAAGGTGAGCAGCGGTAGAGCGGCATTCGACGAGGTTTCGCGTCCTCTCGAAGTACGATCTCGTGCTGCAGAAGCGCTGTTCTTCCCAGACGACCTTCCGTTGTACACGGGAATGTCCTGATGACGTCGGCCAGACTTCCTCTCTCTGCTTCCGTCAGGTCATGCTCGGTCTTGATCGTTTCCGGCGTGGTCACCGACGGTTCTGGCAGGTCGATGCCCGGAATGTCAAGGGAATCGTCCGGTGGTGGTTGCTCGATGACCGGAAGTGCTTCGACCGGATGTATGAAGAAGTGGAACAACTCTTCCGGAACGTCCTGACTTCCTGCGGTGATCTCAGCGATCTCTTCTAGTCCCGTTTCACCCTGCATCATCGGTTTAATCCCGAAGGTTGTCCAGAAGTTGATGCCTAGGATGAAGCTTCTTGTGATTTCCGGTACAATTACTACTGCTACGACTTTCGTCACGTTTCGAAACGTAACCGGCATGTTGACGTACCCCACGCATGAGTACTGTGTGTGGTCAGCGGTACAGATTCGAATCGGTGACGGGAGAATCTTCAATCCGTAACGATCAGCTACGTCTCTCGAATTGGTAACGCTTACGCTGGCCCCCGAGTCTAACAGGGCCTCAAATTCAGTTTCGAACACACGGATTTTCACGTGTGGACACAGGTTGGTGTGAATTTTGATCTCCAGTAGGTTCTGAAAAGGGTCGTAAAAAGGTGTAGAACTGGGAACATTGTTCTGGCTTGGAATGCTCGAGTTCCCGTTGTGGCACTCCGAGTTCAGTTTCCCGGATTTTGTCCGGACTGAGGGTGTTGATTTCCTGGACCTTGTGTTGTCTGAGCAGTCTGTGCGGGCGCGCTCCTTCTTGGGTGGACGTTGCAGGTCGCAGCAACTGTCCCTGCATTTCCACACACGTAACAGAACGTCGTCTTCTCTGCTTGACACTGTCTCCAGAAATGTCCGTGCTGTCTGCAGTTCCAACACAACGGAAGTCTAGTTGTTTCCTGTGACGGATTGCCTCTGTACCCCTCAGCGGGACGGTCCCGTCTCCACGACCGGTTCTCCGGTTGCCGCTGGTTCCGTCTATCGATGGCATTCAGCTCTTCTTCGCTATCCGTTTCCGGTTGATCTGCCTCAAGATTGTTGACACCGTGACGCGGATTAAGAGAAGGATCATTAGCGTCGATGCGTTGACACAATGCTGCGAGCAGGTCCTTGCTGTCTATGTTGAAGTACAATAACTTAGAACGGTAACGTTGTTGCATGTTCTCATAAATTATGTGGAACATCCTTCTTTCCGACAACGGTTTCGTCAGAAGTTTGTTCAAACGCTCGATGTCCGACAGAAAAGCTGAGAACTTTTCTCCTCTCTGTTGTTTGCGATCCGTGATCCGTTGACGGATACTCTGATTCTCGTTTGGATTACCGAACCGGAAGCGAATTTTCGTTTCGAAGGTCAGCCAATCCCAATCCTCCTCGTAGTAGGTGAAGAACCAATCTGATGCCTCGCCTCTTAGTAGTAGATGGATGTGACTAAGCATACTACTCTCAGAGATCGAGTTCATCATGGCCAATCTTTTCACCTTGAGGATGAAGTCTTCCAACGTGGTCGAGCGCGGTTCCCCAGAGAAAAAAATGTTCCATTTCTCAATCCGTCTGTCGTACTGCTCCGTTCGGCGGCGTCTGGTCCTTCCAAATGGTATGAAATTCCCTTGAACGTCATCGCCATCATCTTCAGAGTCGTCATCCTCATCTCCGTGGTCATCGTAGCCACCGTGACTTCCGGAAGCTTCATTTCCAAACGGCGGTCGATGCAAGCGCAAAGTCAGTCCCAATGGCTGCGACTGGTTATTCTGCGCGTTCTGCGGTTGGAATTGATTACCCTGCGACGGCGTTTGGTTCCCATTGACCGTGTTGTCTTGCCCCGTTGGTTGCGAACGGTTGTTCTGTCCTGAGAGACCAAACTGGTTACCCTGCTCCTGTTGTGGCCACTGGTACAACTGGGGAGTTTGGTTTGAAGGTGGTGGAACTCCGCGGTTCTGCTGGGGGTTCGATCTCGGCCACTGATACAACTGGGGAGTTTGGTTTGGAGGTGGTGGAACTCCGCGGTTCTGCTGGGGGTTCGACCATTTGTTCGATATCGGCCACTGGTACGACTGAGAGGTTTGGTTTGATGGATTTGGAGGGAGTGGTAAACCTTGGCTGAACTGCGGGTTCTGTCGACTGTCCGGCAATGGCGGCGGTTCCTGGTTCTGCGCCGACGGTTGAAACTGGTCCAGTGGAGGTTCGGTCTGTCGCGAAGGTACTGTTTGAGGATTAGTTGCCTTCTTCCGTAACTCAGCTAAGTTGATATTCTGCAAGCGATCGGTTAATTCCCTACACGTCTGCCTAAGTTCCTTGTTATCCTTGCGCATTTGTTCCATTTCGGCTTGTAATTGTTCCCTAGATGGAACGATACCAAGACGTTTACTTGTGGGAACTTTGGGAATCGTACCAGTGTAACTTGGGTTGACTCGGACTGGACTAAGGTCGATCCCAAAATCGCCAAAGGTCAAGTTGTGCTGATTCTGGCCACTCCCATTCAAGTCCCCAAGCAAGTCATTCACCGTATTAACGATAGGGTTCGATTGTACGCTGGTATTCTGGCCAGCAGTTCGGTTGGCCGACAGGTTCCCCGACTGGTTCTGTTCCACCGGAAGAGCAGCTGCTCCTTCATCCTGGTGTACTTCCTCGCTAATCGGCTGTAACTGAACCCCAACGTGCTTCAAAAGATCACAAATATCCTGTACTAAAACATCCCTCATTTCCTTCGTTTGAGGCGTAATCTGGCTGTTTTTAGTACGCAGATAGTAATACTTAAGACGTGAGATTAGCTTTGGATCCTTTTTCTCTCGTAGGGCTAGTTCAATCTTAGACAACCGCGAAAGAATGAAGTCGTAGTCCTGTTCGATCGTGTAAATTGACAGATATTCGCGTTTTTCTTGACTGTCTTCATGGTAATGTTTTTGCAAAATTTCATATTTAGTCTCTGTGTCTAAGTTAAGCGCATCATCGAGACTTCTCACTCTTAATTCAAAGTCCACCTCATCGTTGAGCAGATGTTTCGCGTAAGGAAATTTGAAACTCATTTTGTATCTATTTTGTTATTGTAATAAATCTCCCTAAAAACGAAACTAGACAAACTTGCAATCAACTACTACTATTACACAAGCACTCTGTAATCAGGACAGTTAATAAATACCACATATACTGTAATAAATAATCATAAATAAATAAATAAATAAATCTAATAAATAACAACGATAATGAATTCCACAAATAGATCTGCCTGAATGACCTCAGTTTCCGAAATAATTTCCCAAAATAATCTCTTTTTCGAATCTTTTCGATCAGAACTCCAAAATTAATAATTCCCAAAACAAATCATCATTAAATCATTTTTTTTTATCGTTTAGTTATCTCATTTTTCGTTAGACCACAGCATGTGTAACTTTCTATCATTAATTCTCCTAAAAACTCTCACGCTTGCCATGCAAATAAATTAACACAGTAACTCCAAAAGAACATTATTAACTCCAAAATAACAAGTTTTACTCCAAATCAGTACGAAATTCAACGAATTTTACGTTGGGCGCCAAAATGTAGCCGTTGCGATTCGATCGGTTGCAAACGGTGCAGCTTATGCGCCACTCCCGTGAGGGAGACTGCCCGCCATGTTAAATTTGCCCGGTTTGAGACTCTCGAAGAGGTGCTCGGTTGAACTTCTTCCCAGGGAAGAAGCAAGATCGAATCGGCCAGCGTACCAAAGTGACCCACAAGAACGGTACGGAAAGCTCAGCCTCCCGAAAAAGCTCCTCAGCAATCCGCCAGTATAGGACCCCCCGTGCCCGTATGAATCATCATGGGTAGTACCGACACCCGCCACCAGAGAACTTCACGAAGCATGGGAAATACGCAGAACTTTTGCATTGGGGAGGAAAGGACTGGGAACGGACCCTAAAGTGACGGAAGCAGCGCTCCGGATCGACCAGAAAAACTAACACGTGAGCTCATTTTAACTGCAGGGACTTTTATTGAACTCCAAAATAATCACACAAATATTGCAGGTAGGAAATCAAAAAGATGCTCATTTTATTGGACTAGTCTAAGGTTTTGTATTTCATTCATTGTTTCGTCTTCAACGTCTACCTAACCATCTTCCTACTGTGTGCGTTTGCTCTCCCTACTTCTACTGTTTGTTCTTCTGTTACCCCGTGCTTTTGTGCTCAAACCTCTACCAAATCTTCAGCTCGTCAGCTGGAACAGCTGATCGCTGACGTCACCGGCAGTCAAGCGGACTGCGGCAGACAAAAGGCACTAGAGTGCGATGTCGTGGACGTGTGGGGCGAGTCAAAAAGGCCGTCACACTCCGAGCGCATGGCAACACGCGCTTAAACAAAATGGACGCCGTCCATCAAAATGGCGTCCGCTCTACGGCCGCAGCCGGAACGGAAAAACGTTCGTGACGCCTTCTGTGGCCGTCACCCTTCACCCGAAAACTAGAACGGACTCACCGGACTGCTGCTCCTGTTACTTGTTGATGCTGCTGCTGCTGTTCTTTACCGCGTGCTCGCGGACGGCGCGGACGACGCTGCCGATTCGACTTCGATGAAGTTGCGCGGGCCAGGACTTGGCTTTCCGGGCCAGCACGTGGGCGGATGGACCGCCTCCAGACGAGATGTTGACGGCTCGTCTCTTCCGGCGATGTAGTTTGTGCCGGGTCAAAACTTGTCCCACACTCGATGCGGGGCGGTGGTGGACGTGCGCTCGATCTCCTTCTGGTGCTGCTTGGCTGGTAGGGCGAAAGGAAGCGAAGCCAACGAACTTCGCAACGGATTAGCACATGCACGGGGATAATCGCACGGGGTAACGGGTTTTTACCTGATCTCTAGCTAGGCCGCACTAGGGCTCACTTCTTCGCACACACTATCGCACACAATTCTAGCTTCGACGAGATCTAGGGGGGGAGAAGTTAGAATTTAAAGCCTAACCGGAAACACTACCACGCCACTTTCAAACCTCAGGACTGGACAGGGGAACCCGGGATAAAAGTCCGCGCACTCCACACTTCACAAAGGTCTGGGACAAAGTGAACGAGTACTAGGTCCCTCAGAACGGGGAAAGTGGCCCCAGACGTACTTTTGGCACGTCGTTTCCCGGAGATTGCCTCGGGCTTCTTCGGATCTTTAAAGATCTGAGTTCCCGTCTCACTCTAGCGGTCGGCAATGGCTCTGACCGTCCCTTTCCGTCTTCCCGAAGGATTCAACATATGAGCAACCTCCGCGAGATTCTCTCCAGGTCTTAAACTGGTAGCGAAAATTACCAACGATCGTGAGGGCTAACATCACCTACATTGATTACCGTGGTAACGGAGATCAAATTACATTTACAGACGAACGGAAAAACCAAAATAAATAAATAAATAAATGCTAACAAGTGCAACTGTTACACTGTACTAGATTTTTTTGTTCAATTAACATTTGTATTCAACCGCATAATTAGATGTTGTTTTTGGGAAATTTGTCTTTTTTGAATTTTGTCAAAGAACCCAAAATCGGACAAATAGGTACCGTAATCTGGGGTGAATCGGGACTACAGTCTGAATAGGGACAGCAGTTTTAGAGCACTTAAAGCATTTGAATTTGGAAATGGATGTACACATTTTGTTGGCCTGAGTCTGTTCTAACCGAAACCAACCAGAAAAATCAAAATACTGTGCTCCAACATGGTTAAAACTGCTGTCCCAATTCGCCCCATGTGTCCCGATTGAACCCAGTTTACGGTACATAAGGCTGGTACAAATTTTATTTAGAGTTTTTGTTGGTAATACTTTTCGCCAAATCCCAAACCAGCAATGTGAATAAAATGATCAGTGTGAACGGGGTATGTTTTTTGAATCATAAAAAATAACAAAACTTCTATTGCATTATTATTATCATGTCTATAAGAAAAAAGTTTTTGTTTTGAGAATATATGTATAAAAAAAAGTCTGTAACAATATTCATTGTATTTGAATTTGTATTGAATCCCCCCTAAAATGCTACGTCTGTTCTGAATGAAGCCAAAAAGAAAGTTGATCATTCAAGGCCAATACGAACCTTTAAATATGTTGTTTGAAGTGATAAAAATTGTCATCATTTTTTTTCTTTAAAAATGCTATTTCCCCGAACGCGGTCAAGCGGAAATGCCCGGTGCCCTGGAGCGCGCGGAAAATGGCATTCGGGGATGTGGACGATTAGGGGAAATGGGAAATTCGGGTAAATGGAATTCGGGGAAATGACTATTAGGGGAAGTTTTTCGGGGAAGTGGCATTCGGGGAAATGTCCCTTCGGTAATATGGGTTTCGGGGAAATGTCATTGATTCTTAAGGACGTTGCTCACCAATCTGCCTGAAATTCAGGGGTTGTTTGAACTTATATAACTAACATCTGGGCTAAATATGAGCATTCTAGCTCAATGGAAATTGGAAAAATCTGGACACAACTTTTGAACTTTTAAATACCTAAAATAATTAAAATATCTGCAATTAATTTTAACCCTCCAATACAGAAAAGATGATCATGATTTAGTATTCACTACCATACAGTTTCGAGGAAGCATGGTACATTTTACCACATTTGCGTTTACAAGAAAGCATGTTTTTGAGTCAAACAAACCAACTTCTGCCCCGTGGTTTG
The DNA here is from genome assembly GCF_015732765.1 of Culex quinquefasciatus. Classification (NCBI taxonomy): domain Eukaryota; kingdom Metazoa; phylum Arthropoda; class Insecta; order Diptera; family Culicidae; genus Culex; species Culex quinquefasciatus. The sequence goes on along the minus strand of NC_051863.1, from coordinate 96,512,398 downwards.
AATGTGTTGGTAAATTTTCGATCAGAAAGCCTTTTATGAACAGCTGTTTTTAGACATAAAAGTTCAAATTTAGAAACTATTTTTGTTGTTTTGTGTCTATTCTAACTGAAACCATTAAAAATATTCAAATATTGTGCAAAAACATTGCTTAAATCACTTCCCAATTCACCTCATGTGTCCCGATTTGCCCCGGATAATGGTACACATTTAATTTCATTTTAACTAACGAAACAGAAATAAAGAAAAAAAAAATCGTCCTTTCGATTTTGCGCCCTTTTTGTCGTGTTACTCCCCATAATTTTGACACTAGACACCAAAACTTTGGTACTTTTTAGGCTTCAGTGACTGATTGCGCTGCATTGAAATTTACAGTCCACATTTTTCCCAGTGTACCCACACTAACACATTGTAAACCCCAAACCCATCACACCTCAAAACTATGACACTTTGACACTGAAATACACAAGTAAAACCGTTCTTGCACCGAGCAGACGTGTTCCCTTTATTCGCTCGAAACCACGAAAGAATTCGCGAAGTCCGACCAGTGAAAAATTCCCCCGAACATTTTGGTCCTATCGGAACCGGATAAGGACATTTCGCGATTCGGAAGTGACTCGGTTACGCGGATCGGTCGCGAGTGCAAGAAAAGTTCTCGAATTTGCATCACGTGCAAAGCGTGCCGCCATTTTGTACCGTCGCGTCGGTGGTGTGCACAAAGGAGACGTGTGGAAGAAGTGCGAGGCTTCTAGAAGCACGAAAAGTAAATCTGCACCGTGTGCGGAAATTGTCCCGGATCGGCGCTACGCCACCGGACGCATAAAAAGTGAAGTGTTTAAGACGCACCAAGTGCGGAAGATCGCCACGCGGTCATCTACCGGATTGCCGCTACGCCACCGGTCTGGAAGAAAATAGTGACGCACCAAGTGCGTAGGTCGCCAAGCGGTCGTTTTCGCCCAGATTGGCGCCGCGCCATTGGTAGGAAAAAGTGAAGTATTGAAGTGTCGCACCAAGTGCGGTTTGATCGCCACGCGGTCGAGTGTCCCGGACTGGCGCTTCGCCACCGGAAGTGAAAAGAGAAAAAGCTCCGTGCTTGCGAGTTCGTCGAGCGAAAGAAGAGAGGAAAAGCTCCGTGCTTGCGAGTTCGTCGAGCGAAAGAAGAAAAAAAAGTGTGAGGTTATACGTAACCTAAAGTGAGAGTGCAAATGAAGAAAAAGCTAAATGAGTGAACAACAAAAGAAAGTAAAAGAAGAAATCAGTGCTACTCCAAGAGTAACGAGAAGTGTAACAAGGAAAAATCTGCTAGCGGCGTTAACGGGATCGGGCGCCGATCGTGAGGACGCTGTCACGACAGTTGAAAAAGCTGTACAGTTTCCAGAGCCGTTGCTACCTGCCGGAAGCGCCGTGCTGAGTATTGCCGAACAAAAGGAGTTGGATCGGCTGAAAAAGGAACGGGAAAAAATGGAGCGCAACTTGGAGAACCTGAGCGATCGTGTGGACACGATTAAGCAGAAGTTGTTCCGCATGAAGGAGGCGCTCGGGACGATGGACAATGTGCACTACCTCAACCTACAGTTGCAAACACTGCAGCGCTGCAACGAGGAATTCGACACGCTGCACAGCGAAATCGTCGCTCTCGTCAAGAAGGAAGACAAAGTTAAGTGGAACCAGGAGTACCTGAACTTCGAAGCCCTACACGGTGAGTTGTACGTGAACGTGCAGACAAAGATCGCCAATCTCCAGAAAGCTGATTCGAACCGGGCTTTGACATTGAACGCCAGCGCGTCAGAGTTCCTCCCGAGAACGCAAGTAGTACAAAACGTCCCCCACCTGAACGTGCCGTTGCCTTCCTTCGACGGAGCCCCAGAGAATTGGTACGCATTCAAATGCATGTTCCAAACAGTGATGGGTCGGTACCCCAACGAATCGCCAGCGATTAAACTGTACCACCTGAAAAACTCTCTGGTAGGGCGCGCTGCGGGCAAGATTGATCAAGACGTGATCAATAATAACGACTACGAGTCGGCATGGCAACTGTTGGAAGACACATACGAAGACGAGCGCCTAATCATCGATACCCACATCGATGCGTTGCTGGATCTTCCAAAGCTGACACGAGAGAACGGTGACGAGATGCGAAAACTGGTGGAGACTTGCACGAAGCATGTGGACGCCCTCAAGAATCGTGAACTGCCGGTGGAGGGCCTGTCGGAGATGATTCTCGTCAACCTGATCAGCAAGCGATTGGATCGAGAGAGCCGAAAGCTGTGGGAGACGTCGCTAGTTCGTGGGGATCTTCCGTCTTTCGATGACCTAATCGACTTCCTCAAGGATCGGAGCCGAGTTCTCCAAAGGTTGCCGAGCAACGCCAGCACGAGCCAGTCACAAGCGGCACCGAGAGCCCCTGGTCAGCAGCAGGTAGTGGCGAAGCCCAGGCAGACGAAGCTGTTCGTGCAAACCAACAAGGAGTCTTGTCCGTGCTGTTCGAGCTCGCACCCCGTCTTCAAGTGTCCCGAGTTCAGGAAGCTGCCTGTTGGTGAGCGGTTTGAGAAGGTGAAGAAGGCAGGTATGTGCTACAACTGTCTTAAACCTCAACATCGTGCCGACGCCTGCGCATCAACTCAGCACTGTAAGACCTGTGGCAAGCCGCACCACAGCCTCCTCCACAGCGAGCGCCCCGAAAATCCCAAGAAGCATACCGAACCAGACCAGCCGAAGAACCCAGTGGACGCAGAGAAGCAAGAAGAAACACCAGCTGCTCCCGAGCAGCGCACAGTGAGTTGCTGCACGCAAACGCAAGCGGCCCAGAAGCAGATCTTCCTGTCTACTGCGAAAATCGTGGTGTTTGGTTCCGGCAATGCGACTACGACCTGTAGAGCGTTGCTTGACTGCTGTTCCGAGTCCAACATCATCACGGAGAGGTTGGCCAGAAAGCTGAACATGCAGATGCTGGAGATGAAACCCCCGATCACGATCTGCGGACTGAACGGGATGAAAACGACGGCGAACAAGATCGTCCAGACGAAGGTGTCGTCGCGAGTCGGCGATTTCACTGCCGTGCTCGACTTCATCGTAACGCCCTCGATCACCGAGTTACCAACAGGTAAGGTAGAAACCCATACTTGGCCCCTCCCTGCTGGCATTGAGCTAGCTGACCCCACATTCAATGTTCCTGACGACGTCGACGTGATAATCGGCGCTGAGCTGTTCTACGACGTCCTGAAGAAGGGACGTGTGAAGATCGGCGGTGACTTCCCGACACTAGCCGAAACAGCATTCGGGTGGGTCGTCAGCGGTCCTGCGCGGACCAAGCTACCAGCTGGGCAGAGAAGAGTCTGCCAACTAGCCACCACGTTCGAGGACGTCAACCGTACTCTCTCCAAGTTTTGGGAGTTGGAGTCAGGGTACTTCTCCAGCAAGATGACCGTGACGGAACGTGCGGTGGAGAAGCATTTCGAGGAGACGCACTGCCGCAACGCCGAAGGACGGTACGTTGTCCGACTACCGTTCAACGAACTCAAGAGTCAACTGGGCGACTCGTACGAGAACGCCAAGCGTCGATTTGGGAGGCTGATGGTTGGCCTTACCAAGAACCCATCCAAGCGAGAAGCCTACACGCAGTTCATGAAGGAGTACGTGGCGTTGGGCCACATGAAGGAAGTGAACCACAGCCCGGAGGAGGGCTACTTCCTACCGCACCACGCGGTCTACAAGGAGGCCAGCTCAACGACAAAGGTTCGAGTGGTCTTCGACGCCTCGGCGGCGACGACAACGGGCGTGTCCTCAACGACACCCAGCTGGTGGGCCCGACGGTGCAGAGCGACCTGGTAACGATCATGCTGCGCTTCTGTACGCATCAGGTAGTGCTCACAGCGGACGTACCTAAGATGTACCGACAGGTACAAGTGCACCCTGACGATCGAAAGTACCAGCGAATTCTGTGGCTCAACGACGCAAACGAGATGGCTACTTTTGAACTAGCAACAGTCACCTACGGCTGTTCGAGCGCGCCGTACCTCGCCACGAAGGCGTTGACGCAGCTGGCCTCGGACGAGGCGGACAAGTTCCCGAAAGCGGTTCGAGTAGTCAAGGAGGATAGCTACATCGACGACTTTCTCACCGGCGGAAAACGGCGGCTGACGTCGTCGAGATCTACGAGCAGCTGAAGGACATGCTGAGTCGAGGTGGATTCGGTGTGCACAAATTCTGCTCCAACAGCGCCGAAGTCCTGAAGCACATCCCGGCCGAGCTCCAGGAGAAGCTGGTAGACTTCGAAACTTCCGAGATCAACGACACGATCAAGACGCTTGGGCTGATCTGGAATCCGAACTACGACTACTTCACCTTCAACGTTCCACACCTGGTGCTCAAGGGAAGTCGGCCCACAAAGAAGATCGTGCTCTCGGAAATTGGAAAGCTCTTTGACCCACTTGGTTTTCTGGGACCGGTGGTAACGAAGGCGAAACTGATGATGCAAAAGCTTTGGGAGCTAAAACTTGGTTGGGACACCGAGTTGCCGGACGAACAGATGCAGCGGTGGTTGGTGTTTCGCGAACAACTCGTGCTTGTGCGGAATATCAAGAAGAGGAGATGCGTCATCCCGGCTGACGCCAAGAAGTTGGAGCTGCTTGATACTGCGACGCCTCGAAGGCGGCGTACGGAGCGGTCTTGTACGTCAAGAGCGAGCTCAAACACGGCACGATCAACATTCAACCGGTGTGCAGCAAGTCACGCGTCGCCCCACTGAAACCCACGACGATCCCTCGACTCGAAGCATGCGGAATGGTGGTGCTGGCAGAGCTGACACACAAGACGCTGGGAGCCCTGAACGTGAAGTTCGACAGAGTGCGCCTTTTCTCCGACTCCATGATCTGTCTGAACTGGCTGAAAAAGTCCCCGGCGCAACTGAACGAGTTCGTGTGCAACCGAGTGGCCACAATCGTCGAACTGACCCAGAACTACGAGTGGGGATTCGTCCGATCGGAGAACAACCCCGCTGATTCGTTGTCACGAGGCCTGGACCCCGAGGAACTGATCGACGACGAGCTTTGGTGGGACTGCGACCCAAACCAGCGACAGCCCAGTGACACCAGCGAAGCCGAGGTTCCTGAACTGGCTGATGAAGATCTCCCGGAGCTGCGCAGTGCGAAGGTCGTCCTTGCTGTAACCGTGGAGAAGCCGTGCACCAACTTTAATCGCCTCAGCAACATCAACCGACTGTACCGCGCGTGGGCTTACGTGTGGCGGTTTATTGAGATCACCCGATCGAAGAAAAGGAATCCTCCCAGCAATCCGTTGACGGCGAGTGAGTTGTCCAGGGCAACCACAACCATCGTCAAGATCATCCAGCAGGAGGCATTCACGGAGGAGATCAAGCAACTGCGTACGGGACAAGCGAAGCGGAACAAGCTGTCGAGTCTTGCGCCCTTCCTAGATGGCGATGGCTTGATTCGAGTTGGCGGGCGATTGAAGTACTCGAACATTCCCTACGCCGGCAAGCACCAAATCCTGTTACCCGAAAAGCACCCGTTCGTCACTCTACTGGTTCGCCACCTGCACGAACTGAACCTGCACGTAGGACAAAACGCACTAGTATCGATGATCCGCCAGCAGTACTGGCCGATCAAAGTGAAGAACACGGTCAAGCGAGTCACCTTCGACTGTGTCATCTGCTTCAAGCACAGATCTCCACAAGTACACCAACCGATGGGTGAGCTGCCAAGCTACCGTGTGACACCCGCGCCAGTGTTTGCTTCGACCGGTGTGGATTTTGCTGGACCCTTCACACTGCGAGAGAGTGGCAGAAAGCCGAAGTTCTACAAAGCCTACGTAGCAGTGTTTGTGTGTATGGCGGTCAAGGCGGTGCATTTGGAGCTGTGCACGGATCTGCGGACGGAGACGTTCCTGGCAGCACTGCAGAGGTTCACCAGTCGACGAGGCCTCCCATCGAACCTGCACTCCGACAATGCCACGACATTCGTCGGTGCCAAAAACGAGTTGGCCGAACTGCGGGAACTGTTCGAGAACCAGGTGCACAAGGACAAGCTGGCCGACTTCTGCAGTTCGAAAGGCATCACCTGGCACTTCATCCCACCCCGTAGCCCTCACTTTGGCGGGATATGGGAGGCAGGAGTCAAAGCGATGAAGTACCTGCTCAAGCGCGTCGTGGGTGAAACACGACTCACCTACGAAGAGATGACGACATTCCTGGCCCAGGCTGAAGCAACAATGAACTCTCGTCCGATGTGCCCCCTCTCGGACGACCCAAACGATTTGCAGGCTTTGACGCCCTCCCACTTCCTGATCGGGCGACCGGCTCACGCCCTACCAGAGCCCTCGTACGAGCAGGAGAAGATCGGCAGGTTGTCCAGGTGGCAGCACGTGCAGTACATGAGAGAGCACTTTTGGAAGAGGTGGTCTGCGGACTATCTCCACACGTTGCAGCAGCGGCAGAAATGGAAGGACGGCGTGCTGGACATCAAGGTTGGAGCCTTGGTGTTACTGCGAGAAGAGAACATTCCACCCCAGCAGTGGAAGAAGGGCCGCATCACAGCCACACATCCCGGCGAGGACGGTGTGGTGCGTGTGGTCACCGTGAAGACGGCGAGCAGCGAGTACAAGCGGGCAGTGACCAGGATCTGCCTGTTTCCGGATGTTGACTCTAACGACCCAACGGGGAGTATGATTGCGCTGCATTGAAATTTACAGTCCACATTTTTCCCAGTGTACCCACACTAACACATTGTAAACCCCAAACCCATCACACCTCAAAACTATGACACTTTGACACTGAAATACACAAGTAAAACCGTTCTTGCACCGAGCAGACGTGTTCCCTTTATTCGCTCGAAACCACGAAAGAATTCGCGAAGTCCGACCAGTGAAAAATTCCCCCGAACAGTGACATTGTATACAGATGACAGCCGAAGCATCCCCGTGATTTTAACAATATTCGCTTCGCCGTGATCCCCGTGATTTTAACAATATTAAAGATGGAAAAACTCAAATTCAAATAGTAAATGCCAAAGTCCCTGAATGAAATTCCTGGCAACACCTATGATTCGAATTTTGATGATTACCAACACTAATGTCACTGATGCTGGTGTTAGTACGTGTGAAATCAAACGAAAATTTGCTCGCGAAAAACTTCGATTCGCAATTTTAGGACCACGATTTTCGCGGATTTCGCGAGTGTTGTGAATATTGGTGGTAATCATCCGGTTCTCCAGGCTGCAGTACGTCTAGGGATTGCAGTTTTATTGAGGTAAGGCTAATAAAACGGCATTTTGGAGCTGTTTGTTGGTGGCGAAAATTTTTTATGGCGAAAACAAAGTGCTGGAATAAAGGCTAAATTTATGGAAAATTTAAATTTGTTGACCTGTTAAAGCAAAATTTTGAATTGTCGAAAATGTGCCGTACACAGTGATTATAATATGATGCATGCTGCGTGCTTCTTATGGGAAGAATTTTTAATATTTCTGTAAGCGGTATAAGCAGCACCGACGGTAAAGCGCAGGCCGATAACCCCTCGTCACAAAGCAACTACATCTTCAGCCCTGGAGCTGACAAGCCGAGTCATCGACGATCGAATCGGCTAGCGAACGTCAGATGTCAGAAGCAACATCACTCAAAGTAGACCCGAATCGGCACCTGGTACATGTGGCTTTCTCCTTTAGGGATTTTGACGTAGACTACGTCTTTGTCGAAGGTACTGGGGTGCCATTCCAAAAAACCCGGGCCGAAGGCCCTGGTTAACTGCGTCATCCGTCAAACGCTTATATCTTCCTTTCCTCTAATCGAATCGACACGATTTATGTTCCATTCGATTCGAAAATTATTCAGCAATTTGCTATAAAACTTTCATTGTTGGCTAAATAGTTTAACAATTGAAACAATTGAATGTTTTAAAATGTTTTCAAAATGCAGAGATTTTGCAAGCAAAATGAGCGCTTCCCACTCACGGACGGGAATGTCAAGTACCTATTTTGAGGGGAAAATCATCCGAGCAACGCGACCGAGTGTCGGTCGCGAAAAAGGAGGGGAAGTAGTGGGCCGAATCATATATAAGAAAGTGCGCCAGTTTTCATTCCAACATTCACGTCTCAGACGTCGGACCGGCAACTGCAGCAGCAGCAGGAAAGCTCAGCCCAGATCAGCAGCAGGAGAGAGACCAGAGCAGCAGCAGCAGGAGAGAGGGACCAGAACTGGAAAAGAAGTGCGCATCGCCTTCTCGTCGTCACCTTCAGCCAGTTGCCTCTCGATGGCCGGACCGTTTGGATCTTTCGTGGTTGCCGTGGTTCGGAGTTGCTTCACTCCCGGCCCTCGTCCCACCCGGGACGAGGCATCAACAAGATGAGGCGCGCGCCTGCTGCCTTCCGCCGAAAAGCCTCTCGTGGGTCAAGCCGTGGTTGTGAAACAATCAGGACATCCAACTAGCTCGTCGCATTGGCGGTGAGCGCTTCTGAAAGAGTTCATCTTGTCCAATTCTAAACTATTGAAAGAGTTGCCCTCATCCCTCGTTCCACCGGGGACGAGGCAGCGAGCTAATTTAAATTTAAATTTCAGGAACAAATTTTGGTCTTCGGGGGCGACGGAATGCACAGCTTTCTGAGGCTGCTTTCGCCCCCAACCTCTCTGCCCTCCCCCCATTCTGCTCTTAGCATTCTTGCAAAAATTCATCTAATGCTCTCGTTTATCTTCAAAATCAATAATTATGTATTGATTCATGCCTAGAAATGCTAAAAGTTTATTAATCTTTTAAATCATATTGAAAATTTCAAATAATTACATTTTTTCGAAAGTGTCGAAAGTTAAACAATTTGCTACCCGATTTGATTCTCACCAAACGCACACATAAACTTTACGTAGTCTACGCCATTCCGGTTATGTCTGTGACATAACTACTTTGACTTTTTTGTTTAATTTAATTACCTTTGCAGCAATTAGGAATAACCCAGACCAGCTCAGGTTACTGTTGCAATGTGCAAACAACGAATGATACACGCGAGTGGAGACAAATAATTAAGCATTTATTGTAGTTCGTTAAATTTATTAAAAGTTATGCGTGTGTCTTCTTGAGCTCGCGGATTATGACAACCGGTTTCCGGTCGTGGATGTCAACAGGATGACGACAAGTGTCGCTCATCCAGGGTCGCATCCAGGGTTGTTCCTAGGGTCCAACACCTCCCTTTTAGGTGTAGAAGTACGGGTTGTACCTCTCCGGCATACGACGAATCCTAGTGGACCGGCGAAGAACCGACGGTGGTCGAACCCTGGCCCGACGTTGCGGTGGTGCAGGCGGCACCTGCTGTTCATCCTCGGCTACTACTGGATCCTCGATGATCTGGAAGTCCTCGAGCAGGATGTGCAGAGGTAGCTTGACCTCCGACTCAGCTTCTTCCGGATAGACCTCGACTTTTGAGCCCCCCCGAGCACGGAGTTGGTTCGTGTGAGACCTGATGAGCCGCTTCTTGTCTTCCAGCCAGATGTTGTACATCACGTTGCCAACGCGTTCGATTACTGTGCCAGTTTGCCAGACCAGCTTGCCGTGAACGAATGTGCTTGCGTGAACCGAATCGCCTTTGCCAAATTCACGCTTTCGTGCCCCGTGCCGTTTGTTGAACTGCTCTTCTTGCCGCTGGTTCCTCTGCAGCGCAGCCCGGTGTTCCGACGGTGGTTTGAGCAGGTCCAAAGTTGTGCGATGCTTCCTCCCCATCAAGACTTCAGCAGGTGACAGTCCATCAGGTGCTGACTTGTTAGGAGTGGCACGGTAGGCTGACAAAAAGATTTGCAGCGAACGTCCAATGTCATGCCCAGCTCCTGGCATGATCTTCCTCAGACTCCTTTTTAGCGTATCCACAAACCTTTCGGCCTGCCCGTTTGACTGGGGATGATACGGGGCTGTGCGGATGTGGATGATGCCGAGCGATTCGCAGAATTCCTTGAAGAGCGAGCTAGTAAACTGCGTACCGTTGTCAGAAACAATCGTCTCTGGGAGCCCGTAGCGAGCGAACGTTTCGAAAAGCAGATCGATTGTTGTCCTCGCTGTGATGGTTGGTGTCTTGAATATTTCAGGCCACTTGCTGTACGAGTCCACTATCACCAGAAAGTAGTGACCCTCGACAGGACCAGCGAAATCCACGTGGAGGCGCTGCCAGGATGCTCTGCTAGGGGCCACGACGACAGCAGAGTTTTGGTGGGGGCCTTGGCCACCGCAGCGCAGGCGTGACACGAACGAACGAAGTCGTCCACGTCTTGATCCACACCTGGCCAGTACACGTGACTTCGCATCACCTTCTTCATGCGTTCTTGACCTGGGTGTCCTCGATGGAGAGCCTTGAGCACCTGCTGCTGGTACTGCTGGGGAACAACAACGCGGTCAGCCAGCATGAGACACCCTTGAACAACGGAGAGAGCGTCTTTTCGCGCGTAGAACGGGCGAAGTTCAGCATCGACCAGCTTGATTGCCCCGGGCCAGCGAGATTGGACATGCTTGATGACGTCTTGCAGTAGCTTGTCGTTGCTTGTGGCCACTTGTAGGTGCTTGAAGGTTACTGGCAGGATGTTGAGTGCTTCGTCCATGGCCGCTGCAAGTTCGTCCTCGAGCTGGATTGCGGCGATCACAAAATCCTCGTCCGGTTTGATCCGCGCGTCCATCAGTCTCGAGAGCATGTCAGCATAGCCAAAGTCTTGCGTTGAGATGTGCTCGATGTCAAACTCGTAGGACAGCAGGATCAGCGCCCATCGCTGAAGACGGTTGGAGGTGTGAACCGGGATTCCCTTCTTGGACCCGAACACGGCGACCAGCGGCTTGTGGTCGGTGTGAAGTGTGAACCTCCGTCCCCAGATGAAGCGATGAAACTTGGTAACACCGAAGATCAGCGCCAAAGCCTCCTTCTCAACTTGACCGTAGTTCTGCTCGGCCGACGTCAACGTCCGGGACGCGTGACACACCACCTTGATCGAGCCGTCATCGTATCGATGCATTAAGCACGCGTCGACACCGTAGTTGGACGCGTCAGCGGCGACGATAGTTTCCAGCTCAGGGTTGTAGTGCGCCAAAAGCAGGTCCGACCGGAGCAGGTTCTTGAATTGCTCGAACGACTCCTGGCAGCTTTCGTTCCAGTCCCACTTGGCATCCTTGCGCAGCAGAGCATCGAGTGGGTGTCGGAGGTCGTGCATGTTGCGAACAAACTTTCCGTAGAAATTGATCGCACCGAGGAAGGAACGCAAACTGCTGACATCATGCGGGGGTGGCATGCGGCAGATGGTGGACGTCTTGGACGGGTCCGGCCTGATTCCTCGGTTGTTGACGATGAATCCCAAATAGGTGATCTCCGGCATGAAAAACGAGCATTTCTCGATGCGCAGGGTGAAACCCCACTCTTGGATGCGTTCCAGGACCTTCAGCAAACGTGAGCGGTGTTCTTCTGGTGTTCTGCCATGGACGAGCACATCGTCGAGGTAAACCTCCACTCCGGCGAGGCCAGCGACCATCGACTCGACGATCTTCTGGAAGGCGCCAGGGGCTGACTTGACACCGGGCGACAAGCGGTTGAACTCGAACAGGCCCAGGTGAGTGTTGATCGTCAGGTACTGTCTGGACTCCTTCTCGACGGGCACCTGCAGGTACGCGTCCGACAGGTCGATGTGCGTGAAGATCTTGCTACCCGTAAGCTTGGCAAAAATCTCCTCGGGCAATGGCAGCGGATGTTGGTTTGGCTGGATGAGGCTGTTTAGTCCAGTCGAGTAGTCCGCGCACACTCGCACTTTGTTTGGCTCACCGTTGACGGACTTCTTCTTGACGGCAACGATGGGGGCAGCCCAGTCCGAAAACTCCACCGGCGAGATGATGTCCAGCTTCTGGAGGCGTTCTAGCTCGGTTTGGATCGGCTGCAGGGCGGCAAACGGCACGGGTCTTTTGGCACGGAACACTGGCTGAACGTCTGGCAAAACGTAAAGTTTCACTTCAGCCTTCTTGCAGCATCCGAGTGAGTCGGAAAACAGCTGCGAGAACGAGGCTTTCAGCCACTCCACGTTGTCCTTCGATGATGTCACCAGGTTGCAAATCGTGCTCAAGGGGACATCCCACAGGTTGAAGAGATCGATGAAGTCGAGGCCTAAAAGGTTCAGATCGTTAATGTTGGTCACGTAAACTTTACCTGAACGATGCACTCCTTTCAGCGTGACGTCACAGACGATCTCGCCGATCAGGTCCAGCGGCTGTCCGGAAGCAGTCCGAGCTTGCTGCGACGGTGGCTCCATTGGTGGTCGTCCGATGCGGTTCCAGCTGGCTTCCGTGAGGACGGTGATGTCGGAAGCACAGTCCAACTGGAGTTGAAGCTCGACGTGATTAATCACCACGGTCACAAACTTTCGGTTGCGGTGAACAGCTAGCTGTCTCACGTAGATCCCCCTGGTGTGCACTGGCTGGCTGGACTTCTCGCGACGCTTTTTACCTGGATTCGACCGCACACACTGGCAGTACCCGTCCTTGTGACCGTCCCGGTTGCAATCCCGGCAGAGATGGTTCAAGTACTGGCAAAACTCCACGTAGTGCAGCTCGCCACACTTCCAGCACGGTGTTCGTGGTTTGTTATTGTTTTTGCTGCTGCCACCACGACTGTTGCTGCTAATGTGTGGGTTGTTGTTGTTGGAGTTGTGTGGGGAGCGCGATCGTGTTGCAGCGGACTTCTGATCAGCTGATGAGTGTCGTGTGCTGTCAGAACGGCCGTGGGTGATCGCATTCACCGATGACTTGTCACTTGAGACCTCCACAATAGACGCATCTTTGCGGAGATTGATGATGCGATGACATTCAGCAGTGAGGTTGTCCAGGGTCATGTTCGCGTTTCCTTCCAGCTTCGCCAGCAGAGATGTACGAATCTCAGCGTCCTGCTTGTTGTGTAGGCCACACACGAATATGAGGCACTTGAATGCGTCGACGCTGCACTGGGCCACACCGAAATCCTCGCAGCAGCGGTTCACCTGCCCGGCGTACGACTGGAAGTCGACCGAGGCCCTCTTGGTCAGCGTGAGGCAGTGGTACCGCTTGGAGAAGAGAGAGACGTGAGCGCCGAACAGCTTCGTCAGGTTGTCCACAGTTTCGCTGAACTTGTAATCCCTCGTCATCTTCGGCAGAATGTGGTTCATGTACTCTGCGTGGGTGGCGTCGCTGAGTTTACGAAGCAGGAGACGAACACGGGCAGCATCGTCCAAACCGGCAGCGTCACACTTCAGGGTATCCTCATGGCGGGCGTACCAGTTCTCGAATGTGAGGTTAGATTCCGGATCGTAGTGGAACTCCGTCATGGAGTTGGCAAGAGCTTCCATACGAGCATCCGTCGTCGACGTACCAGGCGCGGGCGTCGTCGTTGGTGCCGTCCGGGACATGGCCAGTTCGGTGATGAGCTTCTGCTGCGACTCCATCAGCTGCTGGAACATCGCCTTAAACTCCTTGTCCATCGTGCTGCGCGTTCGTTTCGCGGGTGAAATTGCGGGGTAATTTCACTTTCCTCGTCGCCAAAATGTTGCAATGCGCAAACAACGAATGATACACGCGAGTGGAGACAAATAATTAAGCATTTATTGTAGTTCGTTAAATTTATTAAAAGTTATGCGTGTGTCTTCTTGAGCTCGCGGATTATGACAACCGGTTTCCGGTCGTGGATGTCAACAGGATGACGACAAGTGTCGCTCATCCAGGGTCGCATCCAGGGTTGTTCCTAGGGGTCCAACAGTTACAATTAAGGCCAGCGTGTTTACCGGGCAATTCGAGGCGCGGATAGAAGAACCGCTCGCACGATAGGGTAAATTTTCTTACTCCAAGTACCCGATAAGATTATACCTAATTGATACTAACACTAGAATTGTAAATTTAGATTGCCACAAATTCCCTCCCAACTGGTCCGCATATGCTCCATTCAACCGGATCTCGGAATCGACTCTAGCTAATCTAGTGCTCTGTTGAATCCAACAAATATTTTGAATGTTTCGCTATTTCCACGATCGTTAATAGGGCACACCTCGGTTTATGCCATCGACCTGCACGAGGGTACGAGGGAAAACTAGATGTGAGTTCTAAACCTATACTAAATCTAAAACGGATCTAATAAAATAAATTTTACAGCTTTGAGCTGCGCCAGATCAACCGCTGCTTCAAGGAGTTTGTACTCATCCCAACAATTTCTAAAACGTTCTATATTTCCACTGTTTAGGGTGGAACAAAAAAGCATTATTTTTAGGGTGGAACGGGACAGTTTTTCTACCATGTTTTTTCGCCATATTTGATGATGGCACGTTACACCTTAACATAAGGGGTTTGCTTGTAACCACCACGACCCACTGAGAATTTTGGCTCGAGCCTCGACTCGATTCAGTCTCGATCTCGAGCTCGAGCCAAAATTCTCAGTGGGGAGTTATCGCAATTCTACGAAAAAAAGTTTTGAAAAAGTTACATTTTGCGTTTCTCTTTGTTTCGTTGTTCGTGTCTGTCGCGGGGAGGCTTGTAAAATGTCGACCAAAAAAAACTACCGTCACATGCAAGCAGACCGTCGACGCAACACGGACAAAGAGAATGTCGCGACAACCGTCATGCAACATCTTCGATTCGCACGTCACCACTACGGTCACGACTAATTGCTTCGCATGAACGTCGCGCGACGATCACAGCTACCCTCTGTGAAGTTCATAGGAATGACCATCATGTGCGACCATCATAGCACAGTATGGGTATACAAAATGGTGATTTTTCACCACGGAACATACCCGCTTAGCTTCAGTGTTTATGGTTGACTACTCTGCTGTTATGTTAGGATGTTCTGGGTCATCCAAGAACTTCCTGGAGTTAAGATCTGTAGGTCTACCGCCGTAACAAGCTAGAGGTCGGAGATTTTTGTGCATGGATCATACCCGCATAGCATCAGTGAATATGGTAGACTACTCTGCTGTTATGTTGGGATAATCTGGGTCATCCAAGGATCTGTATGATCTGTAGGTCTACCGCCGTAACAAGCAAGAGGTCGGCAATTTAGGACTATGGATCATACCCGCATAGCATCAGTGAGTATGGTAGACTACTTTGCTGTTTTGTTAGGATGTTCTGGATCATCATCATCCAAGAACTCCATGGAGTTATGATCTGTAGGTCTACCGCCATAATCAGCAAGAGGTTGGCAATTTTGGACCATGGATCATACCCGCATAGCATCAGTGAGTATGGTAGACTATTCAGCTGTTATGCACAGAAGATCTGTCGTCCAAGAAATTTCTGGAGTTATGATCTGTGGGTCTAACTTCGTAACAAGCAAGTGGTCGGTAATTTTTTACACGGATCATACCACAGAGGTCGCCGGTTAAACTCCCACGGCGGGGTATTCGACGCCTTCGCTCCGTGCCATACCTTCGTACATTTAGGAACCCAGGGTGGCGAAGTTCTTGTAGTGGTTGGTACTAGCAATAGTGGCCGACAGCTGTAAAGTCAACTTCGGGTATGATCCTTGGTCCAAAATCTCCGACCTCTTAAGGTTAAGATTTTTTATTTTACCCTAAGCAAAGGGCAACGCTTCTTTGTGTAAATATGGGTATTCGGCGCTACCCATGCCATACTCTAGTACACTTAGGAGCCCAGGGCGGCGAAGTCCTTGTAGTTAAAAAGGAAGACACTAGTGGTTGGTACTAGCAATGGTGGCCGACAGCTATAAAGTCAACTTCGTTTAAGGGCAACGCGATTTCTTAATTTATCATGCTAATTCTTCAAGCCGAATGAGTACAGAAATTAACAGTGCGAGGAAAAAGCTACCGCACATCTGGCGCGCCGGTGAATCGAACCCCCCCTCTTGCTTGTTTCGGCGGTAGACCTACAGATTGGATGACCCAGAACAACCCAACATAACAGCAGAGTAGTCTACCATACTCACTTATGCTATGCGGGTATGATCCGTAGTCTACCATATTCACTGATGCTATGCGGGTATAATCCATGCACAAAAATCTTCGACATCTAGCTTGTTACGGCGGTAGACCTACAGATCATAACTCCAGGAAGTTCTTGGATGACCCTGAAACTTCCTAACATAACAGCAGAGTAGTCAACCATAAACACTGAAGACTCACCGGTCTTAACTCCAAGAAGTTCTCGGATGACCCATAACATCTAAGAACACATTGATATAATGTTCAGCACCAAGACCCAGGTAAGTTCTTCTTGATTTGCTGCTAATTTTTTTTTTCAAATTTACGCGATACCAACAACCACCCCCCATTCCTTTGTGGACCACCGATCAGTGAGGCACTCCTGGATATTAGCTCCTGAAAAGTGCTTAAAAAGTGCAAAAATGCCTCACGGCAAGAAATAGAGGCGGTCCTCACCAGCAGGATCGGCAGATTTGAAGAAGCTAAAGAATGCCGAAGCGCTACCTGCAAAGCCAGACAGTTTGAGCAAGGACGCTCAAAATTCGTCTGGAAGCCAGTTCGCTACCTTCCTTGTGGACGTGAGCGAGAAGGAAGAATTTGAACGACGGGAAAAGTTGCCACCCATTTTTGTGAAAACATCGTCATCGGATTCGGTGCGAAAGTGGCTGACCGGGTTTATCAAATCTGGTGCTTTAAGAGCTTCCATTCGCTTGTGTGCTGATGGACTCAAAATTCTGCTACCTAGCAGAAAGGATTACAACTACGTTCGGGATTTCCTGAACAACACAAAGATTGAATACTACAGTCATGACGATCCAGGTAAACGCCCCATGAAACAGGTCCTCCGAGGCCTGTACGACATGGATGTGAGTGTGCTGAAAGAAGAGCTCAAAACTCTTAAGTTGAACGTGATCGAAGTCCTCAAGATGACGAGACACAACAAGGACATTTAGTATCGTGAAAAATCACGGGGATGCTTCGGCTGTCATCTGTATACAATGTCGAAACGAAACTAAACGAAACTATTGGCACTACGCCCCCCGGGGCATGGCCTTCCTCTAACGTGGGATTTCTGCTCCAGCGCCTCTGACGAGACAGGAGAAACCGGGACCGACGTTTTACTTCACCATCCGATAGAAGCTCAGTGGATAAGGCGGGAATCGAACCCGCGTCTCATAGCATCATCGGGATCGGCAGCCGAAGCCGCTACCCCTGCGCCACGAGACCCACCGTATACAATGTCACTGAAGCCTAAAAAGTACCAAAGTTTTGGTGTCTAGTGTCAAAATTATGGGGAGTAACATGACGAAAAGGGCGCAAAATCGAAAGGACGATTTTTTTTTTCTTTATTTCTGTTTCGTTAGTTAAAATGAAATTAAATGTGTACCATTATCCGGGGCAAATCGGGACACATGGGGTGAATTGGGAAGTGATTTAAGCAATGTTTTTGCACAATATTTGAATATTTTTTAATGGTTTCAGTTAGAATAGACACAAAACAACAAAAATAGTTTCTAAATTTGAACTTTTATGTCTAAAAACAGCTGTTCATAAAAGGCTTTCTGGTCGAAAATTTAGCAACACATTCAAACCACGGGGCAGAAGTTGGTTTGTTTGACTCAAAAACATGCTTTCTTGTAAACGCAAATGTGGTAAAATGTACCATGCTTCCTCGAAACTGTATGGTAGCGAATACTAAATCATGATCATCTTTTCTGTATTGGAGGGTTAAAGTTGCAGATATTTTAATTATTTTAGGTATTTAAAAGTTCAAAAGTTGTGTCCAGATTTTTCCAATTTCCATTGAGCTAGAATGCTCATATTTAGCCCAGATGTTAGTTATATAAGTTCAAACAACCCCTGAATTTCAGGCAGATTGGTGAGCTCCACAACGTCCCTAACAATGGGCTATGCCCTGTTCGTGGACTCTTAAGGTTTCCCAACAACATGGTTGAGCTCACATATTGGTTTAACCGCCTCAAATTATAGATTTAAATTGACATCATGATGATCCGTAAGTTCATTTGCCAAATAAGAATTTGCGGAAGAAATTTCAGAGGATTTGAAAAAGACACCTGCTGGGAAGCTTTGCCTGAGACCTGATCTAGGACCTGATGCTAAACATATATTGTTGTTGGCGGCATTTTTGGTTTATTTTCATGAAAAGAATCATTCTGAGCAGCTACAGGATTGATTTTTCCAAAAAAAAATAAAAATAAATAAGATTTATTATATTTTGATTTGTGACCCTCTGAAATGTTATTCCCGAAACAGCGCCACCAAACATTTGGTGGCGGCTTCAGCAAGCTACGTCAGTATCACTAGAGATCCTAAATAGGGGAGACTGGACGAAGTGAATTTGACGTACCCAAACAAACGCGAGTTTGACGTATCCAAACGTGCATTTGCCTTTGCGCCCAGCAAAACTTATCAGTGTTGCCAAGCTCAAAACATACGTTGCCAGATCGATTTAGCAAGCTTAGACCAGTCTCCCTATTTAGGGTCTCTAAGTATCACGGGCCTGGTTAAAATGGATTAAAAACGTTTGACTCTTGTTGTAATTTATTAAAAAGACTATTATCCGGAATAAAACCATAATAATCAATTAAAAAGAACTCATAACAAAAGTTTTTTTTCTCAAAATTCTAACGTGCTTGGCAACACTTTTCTTTGACACGCCACGCCATCTGACCATCTGACAGTTCGATTTGTTTGCATTCTGCCAGCTGTGCTACCGTGCAAAATACATACCGTTTCATTTTGTTTACAAATTTGCTGTTTTTTACGAAGGCGGAACTGCTACCAGAACCGACTCGGAAAATCAAGACCAAGCCACCGCCGTAAAACCACGTCCGGTTCTTCTCTTTCGAACCAGTGATGAGAGTGTTGGTCGCGGAGTTTTTTGTGTTCAGAAGTTAGTGGTAAGATTGTTAAGAAGTTGCTATTATAGTTCATGTTGATTATTTTTCTCTCAATTCACATTCCCACAGGAAAACAGACTCAAGTGAAAACTCAGGAATGTTGGTTCTTCGTGGACACCGTGCTGGTCTAGGTGCTGCGGACCACGTATCGGAAGAGTTCCTGCTGGATTCACTGAAAGCGAACGCAATCAATCATGTTTGGAGAAGTGGCGTTTGAAGCAAGGCCAGAGATTTGGCAATAAAAGTAACGATTTATTCATAGGTTAACTATTTCAACAACTTGTTTTACTTTTTTAGCACTGCTCCGGCTCTACTGGCAATAAAATGTAAACGGCTTACCGTGGAACTGACCCTTCCAGATAAAAGCCACGGGCAACACACGAATCCTACACTTTTGAAACCTCACATTTAATCGTTACGGCAAGCCGCTGCGCACCAAGTGCTGGCTCATTTGGTACAGTTTGGCAGTTGCGGCCGCCTTCTCGATGACCTTAGAATCAAGCTTAATCTCTTTCAACGAAATCACGCGTTACGTGGCAGTGAAGTGGACCGGGAATACTTCGTCGTCGGATCCGGAATCATCGTTATGAAACCAAAGCTCTCTTCGAAACTGGTCAAAAGATGTCAGTCTTGGAAAAAATACATAAAATAAAATCAGCTGACAGCGATTCTAATCAAGAATAATGTTAAAATTTCATGTTTCTATCTGTGTTAGAATAAAGTTTATATTCTCTAAGAAAAAAAAACAGTTTAAAAGTTCAAATTGATGAGAGAAGAAATCGCAATCATGTTTTATTTAAGACGCGACGCAAGTACCAATAAAAACTGTTTTTTTGTTGTTTACGATTGAGCTAAAATTATTTTACATTGCAATTGGTTTAAAATTATGTTCAAATCATTGTTGGGGAAGATGACTAACAAATACAAAATAGTCATCCCATCTCCACAAGACGAACGAATAACGAAGAATGAATTACAATAACAAAGACGATGAGAACAGACTAAAATCGTGGGTCATGCATGTTGACATCTATCGCATGACAACAATAGTTGTCATCGATGAGCCCAGCAGGTATGCACTGGCAGTGTTGCCAGGGCACTGTTCCAGTTGTCCCAACATCTCCCCCTTTAAGTGTTGTTGCGGTTGAGTCACTGGAGCGATCCTCGGAGATCGAAGAACGTCAGTACTGCTGCTTCACAGGGTTGCTTGGAGATGTGGTTGCTGCTACCAGATGACGTTGATGCAGATCCGGATTACGGCCGGACCAGAAGCGACAATGACGGCCCTTGAAGAGCGCAACTCGGCTGTGCTGCACGGACGTCATCGGAGCTTGTGATGGAAATGACGTTGATCTTCGGGCGACGAGCAGTTATTTCAGCGACACCTGCTGTTGGTTGGCCGTGCCGCGACCTAGAACTTCACCACGGTCGCGCCTCGGCTGAGGGACCGCACGTTGATTCGATGAAGTTCGACTGCTGCTAATGAGTGGATCAGATGTGGATGTTGTTGTTGTTGCATGCGAAGAGTCCGATCACAAACTGCAGCATTTGTTTTCAGTGCCTCTTTTCCTCCTCTTTCGATTTTTTTTATGCAGAATCTCATGGACGGTTGAAGTGCACTGACCCGGCTTACCTTGATGTGAGCCGGATTGATGATGGTGCTATGATGCACTGTTGTGACGTCATCGGGTGCCTTCGACACGTGGGATGCATGTTGCACGTGTCCTTTGCAGAGCCGCTTAATGACGTCAGCACACCCAACCTTACCGTCGACGGCGAGAGTGTTGATGAACGCCATCGGACTTGTTGGATGATGCGCCGGGATGATGTGTTCCGGCTGAACGCCCTGCTTCACCCTTGTTTCCGTGCAGTCTCCGCGGGTTGAACTGCAAGCGGAACGGTCGACTGCGCCGGCGGGACCTTCGGTGGAGGACCCTGCTCGTGCCACTTGGTGCTCCTCGCAAGGCTGCTGGCATCGCTGCGGACTCATCGGTTGCTGCTGGAACCGCTTTGGAGGGCCACACTTGTGCGATTGTTGTTGACGCCGTTGCTCGAGGATGATGTGGAGCTGGCAGGTCACGAGCTGGTGCTGGAGAAGTTGGTGGAGGAGCTGCGGAATGATGTTCATCGGCAGCGGCTGCTGCGCCGTTTTGACAGGCCGATCGTGCTGGTCATCCTCGACGAACGCGATGGCCGTCTCCTCCATCGCTCTTTCCTTCCCCGCGTGGAAGCGCGATTTTGCCCGGACTTTTTGCTGCTCACCGGTGCAAAACACGAACCCATCCTCGTCGCCAATGTTACGACGCGTCCCGCGGATGTAGAAGTGACCGGCTGGTCACATTAAAACACGCCATAAACAGAAATAAACTATTTATTAAAACTGGGAGAGAACTCCCATCTCCACAAGACGAACGAATAACGAAGAATGAATTACAATAACAAAGACGATGACAACAGACTAAAATCGTGGGTCATGCATGTTGACATCTATCGCATGACAACAATAGTTGTCATCGATGAGCCCAGCAGGTATGCACTGGCAGTGTTGCCAGGGCACTGTTCCAGTTGTCCCAACATTAACACTCAAATTGTCTTCACGTTTCACTTTAATATATATCAAATTTTTTGTGATTGTCTGCTCTACAACTTTGCAGAACATTGTTGCACTCTGCAAAATAACCCTGCAAAGTTAGAAAAAACACGAAACCCTGCATAACCCTGCAAAATGAAAAATGTTGTTCTAAATGAAAAAATTACCCTTGACAATGTAAATTCGAAAAGCACATTAGATTTCCCTTAAAATTACATGTTCCAAATTTGTTTACAGTTGAGTAACGGAAAATGGCAGAGTTTTTAAAACTTTTTAAGTGGGTCCGGTGGCGCAGTGGTTAGCGTGGTAGCCTCTGAACCCCAGTATGGCCTGGGTTCAATCCCAGACGGACACGGTGGCATTTTTCGAGACGAGATTTGCCTGATCACGCCTTCTATCGGGTGGGGAAGTAAAACGTCGTTCCATTAGCGTAAAAGAGGTTTTGAGTGACTCACCCACATAACCTTCGGACGCCTAGAAATGAGTAGAAACTTGCAACAGAGCCCACAAAATACCCGGGGTCGTTAAAGTGGATTACTTTGCTTTTTAACGGTACACATCAACCATAGCTTTTGCACCCAGATTTCTGTTACAGACATTTTAGTATCTTCAATACTACGGGAACTATCGATATAATTTTTATTCATCCCTAAATTACTGTCTTCGTAGTTATTTGCAACAAAGTTTGACCATTTTTACAATCAGATTCTTGCAGGATTGGGTCCGTAAGTTTGACAATTTTGGAATAAGAAGACAACAATTTCCTTGGTTGCTGTGCACCCTTAAAAGTGTTTTTTTTTATGAAAAATACGTTTTTTCGGAATTCTGAGTGCGCCACCAAATCGAGCGTATAATTTTACATAAAAGACCGTTTGACACCACATTTTTATCTCATCACCGTTTCAGGCTGCAAATTATTGGAAAACACCTCTTTTTTCGCATGTCCAAGAATGAAAGGGGTCGTACCGCCCCTCCGTCACGAGATATAAAAAAAGGTGCAGGTGGTTATGTTATACATGACCAGTATGACAAAGAACTTAGCAGAAAAGCTTTTAAAATTAAGCAATTTTGTCAGATAAAATCAAAACATTATTGGATTTATATTTTCGTTTAATTTCTCTTTAAGCTCCGTATTAAAAAAGGTGCAGGTGGTTATGTTCTACATGACCAATATGACAAAGAACTTTGTACAAAACTCCTGAAAAATATTCTATTTTATTTTATATTTTTAAAACATTGCCTATGTCTTTAATCCTAAATAATTTATTCCTATAAAATGTTTTCAATCTTTGGCGCCTCTGTGGAAATAAATTTCCAAAACAAGTATGGTTCGGAAAATGTCCAATCAAAATGGTAATTTTCATGTCCAGTATCAAAAACCATGAATTTTGGTACCCATATTGCCCCAAGTCGAATAGTTCGATTAATGTCCCCCCGATAGAACCTTCCCGAGGGCAATTGCCACTCCGGGTGTGGCCAATCCGGTCAAAATGGCCATTTTCATTACCAGTTTCAAAAATCATGAATTTTGATACCCATATTGGCCCAAGTCGTATGGTTCGAATAATGTCCCCCCGGTAGAACCTTCCCGAGGGCACTGGCCACTCCGGGTGTGGTCAATATCCTATAAATGTGGTCCCAAGCCCATTGCCCCAAATCATTCTGGTCCGGTGACCGTCCTTACAATCTTCATAAGAACAGAATTCCTCCCAATTTAGTGCACAAACTGTGTCTTTCAATGTGTGCGTGTGTGTGTGTGAGCAATAAAATTACCAACGTGGATCCGCTTTTGTCGAAACCTCGTAAGGCACTGAATTTTCTGAGGCTATCTGTTAGCTTAAATAGTTCGCATGAAATGTGGCAACAGTGGTGCAACATTCTCGCGTGACAGTTCCACGTAAACAGGAGAGGAGGCAAAATTTGCACCATGTTGCCACATTTCATGCGAACTATTTAAGCTAACAGATAGCCTCAGAAAAATTCAGTGCCTTACGAGGTTTCGACAAAAGCGGATCCGTTGGTAATTTTGCTCACACACACGCATTGAAACACAGTTTGTGCACTAAATTGGGAGGTGGGTACCAGTTGTGATTTGGGGCAATGGCTGGGCCACATAGGTAACCATGCCGAGAAGGACGATGTCGACGGGCCAATATGAGTATCAAAAGAATATGGTTTGAAACTGGTAATAATGGCCATTGCTGGTTAACCACCAAATGTCGGGAAGCCATGGGACATTAATCGAACCATGACGGGCCAATATGGTATCAAAATTCATGGTTTTTGAAACTGGTAGTGAAAATGGCCATTTTGACTGGATTGGCCACACCCGGAGTGGCCAGTGCCCTCGCGAAGGTTCTACCGTGGGGACATTAATCGAACCATACGACTTGGGGCAATATGGGTATCAAAATTCATGGTTTTTGAAACTGGTAATGAAAATGGCCATTTTGACCGGATTAGCCACACCCGGAGTGGCAATTGCCCTGGGGAAGGTTCTACCGGGGGGGAGATTAATCGAACCATACGATTTGGGGCAATATGGGTATCAAAATTCATGGTTTTTGAAACTTGTAATGAAAATGGCCATTTTGACCGGATTGGCCACACCCGGAGTGGTCAGTGCCCTGGGAAAGGTTCTACCAGGGGGACATTAATCGAACCATACGACTTGGGGCAATATGGGAATCCAAATTCATGGTTTTTGAAACTGGTAATGAAAATGACAATTTTGACCGGATTGGCCACACCCGGATTGGCCACACCCGTAGTTGCCAAACCATGAATTTTGATACCCATATTGCCCTAAGTCGTATGGTTCGATTAATGTCCCCCGGTAGAACCTTCCGAGGGCACTGGCCACTCCGGTGTGTAATCCAGTCAAAATGGCCATTTTCATTACCAGATTAAAAACCATGAATTTTGATACCCATATGGTTCGATTAATGTCCCCACGGTAGAACCTTCCCGAGGGCACTGGCCACTCCGGGTGTGGCCAATCCAGTCAAAATTGCCGTTTTCATTACCAGTTTCAAAACCATGAATTTTGATACCCATATTGCCCAAGTCGTATGGTTCGATTAATGTTCCCACGGTAGAACCTTCCCGAGCACTGGCCACTCCGGTATAATCCAGTCAAAATGGCCATTTTCATTACCAGTTTCAAAACCATGAATTTTGATACCCATATTGCCCAAATTTGTATGGTTCCGTAAATGTCCTTCCGGTAGAACCTTCCCTCAGGGCAATGGCCACTCGGGTGTGGCCAATCCAGTCAAAATGGCCATTTTCATTACCAGTATCAAAAACCATGAATTTTGATACCCATATTGCCCAAATTTGTATGGTTCCGTAAATGTCCTCCCGGTAGAACCTTCCCGAGGGCACTGGCCACTCCGGGTGTGGCCAATCCAGTCAAAATGGCCATTTTCATTACCAGTTTCAAAAACCATGAATTTTGATACCCATATTGCCCCAAGTCGTATGGTTCCGTAAATGTCCTCCCGGTAGGACCTTCCCTCAGGGCAATGGCCACTCCGGGTGTGGCCAATCCAGTCAAAATGGCCATTTTCATTACCAGTTTCAAAAACCATGAATTTTGATACCCATATTGCCCCAAGTCGTATGGTTCGATTAATGTCCCCCCGGTAGAACCTTCCCGAGGGCACTGGCCACTCCGGGTGTGGCCAATCCAGTCAAAATGGCCATTTTCATTACCAGTTTCAAAAACCATGAATTTTGATACCCATATTGCCCAAATTTGTATGGTTCCGTAAATGTCCTCCCGGTAGAACCTTCCCTCAGGGCAATGGCCACTCCGGGTGTGGCCAATCCTGCCAAAATGGTCATTTTCATTACCAGTATCAAAAACCATGAATTTTGATACCCATATTGCCCAAATTTGTATGGTTCCGTAAATGTCCTCCCGGTAGAACCTTCCCTCAGGGCAATGGCCACTCCGGGTGAGGCCAATCCTGCCAAAATGGTCATTTTCATTACCAGTATCAAAAACCATGAATTTTGATACCCATATTGCCCAAATTTGTATGGTTCCGTAAATGTCCTCCCGGTAGAACCTTCCCTCAGGGCAATGGCCACTCCGGGTGTGGCCAATCCTGCCAAAATGGTCATTTTCATTACCAGTATCAAAAACCATGAATTTTGATACCCATATTGCCCAAATTTGTATGGTTCCGTAAATGTCCTCCCGGTAGAACCTTCCCTCAGGGCAATGGCCACTCCGGGTGTGGCCAATCCAGTCAAAATGGCCATTTTCATTACCAGTATCAAAAACCATGAATTTTGATACCCATATTGCCCAAATTTGTATGGTTCCGTAAATGTCCTCCCGGTAGAACCTTCCCTCAGGGCAATGGCCACTCCGGGTGTGGCCAATCCTGCCAAAATGGTCATTTTCATTACCAGTATCAAAAACCATGAATTTTGATACCCATATTGCCCAAATTTGTATGGTTCCGTAAATGTCCTCCCGGTAGAACCTTCCCTCAGGGCACTGGCCACTCCGGGTGTGGCCAATCCAGTCAAAATGGCCATTTTCATTACCAGTTTCAAAAACCATGAACTTGATACCCATATTGCCCAAATTTGTATGGTTCCGTAAATGTCCTCCCGGTAGAACCTTCCCTCAGGGCAATGGCCACTCCGGGTGTGGCCAATCCTGCCAAAATGGTCATTTTCATTACCAGTATCAAAAACCATGAATTTTGATACCCATATTGCCCAAATTTGTATGGTTCCGTAAATGTCCTCCCGGTAGAACCTTCCCTCAGGGCAATGGCCACTCCGGGTGTGGCCAATCCAGTCAAAATGGCCATTTTCATTACCAGTTTCAAAAACCATGAATTTTGATACCCATATTGCCCCAAGTCGTATGGTTCCGTAAATGTCCTCCCGGTAGGACCTTCCCTCAGGGCAATGGCCACTCCGGGTGTGGCCAATCCAGTCAAAATGGCCATTTTCATTACCAGTTTCAAAAACCATGAATTTTGATACCCATATTGCCCCAAGTCGTATGGTTCGATTAATGTCCCCACGGTAGAACCTTTCCGAGGGCACTGGCCACTCCGGGTGTGGCCAATCCAGTCAAAATGGCCATTTTCATTACCAGTTTCAAAAACCATGAATTTTGATACCCATATTGCCCAAATTTGTATGGTTCCGTAAATGTCCTCCCGGTAGGACCTTCCCTCAGGGCAATGGCCACTCGGGTGTGGCCAATCCTGCCAAAATGGTCATTTTCATTACCAGTATCAAAACCATGAATTTTGATACCCATATTGCCCAAATTTGTATGGTTCCGTAAATGTCCTCCCGGTAGGACCTTCCTCAGGGCAATGGCCACTCCGGGTGTGGCCAATCCTGCCAAAATGGTCATTTTCATTACCAGTATCAAAAACCATGAATTTTGATACCCATACTGCCCAAATTTGTATGGTTCCGTAAATGTCCTCCCGGTAGAACCTTCCCTCAGGGCAATGGCCACTCCGGTGTGGCCAATCCAGTCAAAATGGCCATTTTCATTACCAGTTTCAAAAACCATGAATTTTGATACCCATATTGCCCCAAGTCGTATGGTTCGATTAATGTCCCCACGGTAGAACCTTTCCGAGGGCACTGGCCACTCCGGGTGTGGCCAATCCAGTCAAAATGGCCATTTTCATTACCAGTTTCAAAAACCATGAATTTTGATACCCATATTGCCCAAATTTGTATGGTTCCGTAAATGTCCTTCCGGTAGAACCTTCCCTCAGGGCAATGGCCACTCCGGGTGTGGCCAATCCAGTCAAAATGGCCATTTTCATTACCAGTATCAAAAACCATGAATTTTGATACCCATATTGCCCAAATTTGTATGGTTCCGTAAATGTCCTCCCGGTAGAACCTTCCCGAGGGCACTGGCCACTCCGGGTGTGGCCAATCCAGTCAAAATGGCCATTTTCATTACCAGTTTCAAAAACCATGAATTTTGATACCCATATTGCCCCAAGTCGTATGGTTCGATTAATGTCCCCACGGTAGAACCTTTCCGAGGGCACTGGCCACTCCGGGTGTGGCCAATCCAGTCAAAATGGCCATTTTCATTACCAGTTTCAAAAACCATGAATTTTGATACCCATATTGCCCAAATTTGTATGGTTCCGTAAATGTCCTTCCGGTAGAACCTTCCTCAGGGCAATGGCCACTCCGGGTGTGGCCAATCCTGACAAAATGGTCATTTTCATTACCAGTATCAAAAACCATGAATTTTGATACCCATATTGCCCAAATTTGTATGGTTCCGTAAATGTCCTCCCGGTAGGACCTTCCTCAGGGCAATGGCCACTCCGGTGTGGCCAATCCTGCCAAAATGGTCATTTTCATTACCAGTATCAAAAACCATGAATTTTGATACCCATATTGCCCAAATTTGTATGGTTCCGTAAATGTCCTCCCGGTAGAACCTTCCTACAGGGCACTAGCCACTCCGGGTGTGGCCGATATCCTACCAAATTGTTCCCAATAATTTCGGTATTCCGGTGACCGTTCTGGCTACCATCAATAACTTCTTGGACCTCCTCTCAAGTTCATGCACCACCTGCGTGTGTGTGTGAGCAATAAAATTCCCAACGTAAGGTCCGTCTTTGATGAAAGTCTGATGGACACTAAATCCTCCAGAGGCTAACTTTTAGCTTAAATAGTTTTCACGGCATCTACGCAACAGAAACAGAATGTCACGCCGAGGGCTTGCGACGGTAACGCTACATTTTCGAAAAATTTTGCATTGACACCGCAGATAGAGCTTTAAGACAAAGTCCTTTGTCAAAAACCATGATATCTCTATAATTCGATGTTTGTCCCCCAATCGGAACAATCGTGAGGTAGCGGGCTCCAGATTGTTGCCACCTTTTACGAAATGGCCAGTATTGTAAACCATGAGTTGTGATACCCATATTGCCAAAACTCGTTGGTTCAAAAGATGTCTTCCCGGGAAAACTTTCCTTTGGAGCACCGGCCACTGCAGCTTTTGGTCAACTTTTTCTAAATTGCCATTTTCATTACCAATATCAAAAACCATGAAATTTGATACCAATATTGCCCAAAATCGTATGGTTCGGTAAATGTCCTACCGGGAGAACCTCCCTGAGGGCACCGGCCACTCCAGGTTGTGGCCAATACTGTCAAAATGGCCATTTTCATCACCAGTATCAAAATCCAAGAAGTTTGATACCCATGTTGTCCAGTCTCGTATGGCCTTCCATCGGAACACCCTGAGGAATCTGGCCACCTGGGTCTTGTGGCCAGAATAATCCGGTGGCTCTCAATTATTCTGGCTGGCCTGCCTACGTTTGGTCTGCTCCTAGCTCTGGGCTACCCGGTCCGCGGGGACAGGTGAAGGGTCCCCGCGGGAGCTGAGCTGAGGCTACCGGGCGGGTTGCAGTCGGCGGATAGCTGTATGCTCTTGCATGTTTACACTGCTGAGCACCCGGACCAACAGCGGGAAGTCGATCAGGACGTGGTGGAATCCAACTTGGGCAATGTTGTTGTTGTTGTTTTCCTACAAAAAGCCACACCAGTCCGTTACATAAATCCTTCCGACAAAGCGAATGAATGCCGCTTTAAACGTTCAAAGGCCCACACTTCACAAACCCAAATCCAAGATGTGCAGCGATCCGTGTCGAGGGATTCATGGCTAGGAGGGTTTAAAACAGCCTAGTCGCTAACGGTAGCCTGTGGGGCAACAGGGCGCACCCCACAGTATTGTAGCCCTTACCGCGTTATGGCAGGGCAATGGCGCGGCGGACGGTGTATTTCCTAGCGACTCGTGGGATGAACCAGCAATGTTGAAAAATTTAAATAAAATCATAAACGATGGTTCCGAGGCATCTGATGCATTGGTTGCAGAAGTAAGTCCGGTGGAAAACGCGGAGTCTGGGGGGACCTCCTCCCAGCCCGCCTTAGTAGAACCGGCCGTCGCGATGGCACTCTGGCTTGAGAAATCAAAACAGGGCCAGCCGATCGGACCCGTAGTTCCCGCGTTCTCTTTTGGAACGCCGCGGGAATACGACGATGAATCCGCTAAGGAGTCCTCCAAGAGGAAATTCGCTAGAGAGTCAATCGAGGAGATTCCCAAGCGTGTTAGGTGGGGGGTCAAAGATATGACCAAAACGGATCGTAGGAGGAGGAGAGTTCCTGCCACCGTAGACAGTGTTGAAATACGCGCGCGAGCGCATGTTGAGCTAAGCGACCTACTTATGGTAAACAGTCGGACTAACGTCCACTACACCATTGAGGAAGTCGACAGGCTAAACGATTTCATACAAAACGCCGGCAACATCCGGAACGACATCACAAGATCAGGGTTGTCGCTCTCGGTGCTGGCGCGTCATGCGGAGGAGCTCTGGAAGGAGCTGCGATCGAAGTACAACGCCCTCGTTGAGGAGGCTAGTGCGGAGAAAGCGGCGAGGTTGTTGTTGGAGCAAAGGGTGATGGCCCTGGAAGTCCATAACGACTCTCATCCTTCCATTGAAGTAGAGGATCAGGTAACCCATAGCGAATTCCAAGCGCTACGGGAGCAGAACGCGGCGCTCCAAGCCACGGTGGAGGAATTATCCAAAACCATCACGGAGCTCGCATCTGCTAAGTCTGCATCCGAACAAGCTGCGCTCAACAGCGAAGTGTCCGCACTCCGCGAGCAGAACCTGGCGCTCACCGCCAAGGTTGCAGCTCTGAGAGAGACGGCCGTCACACAACCTCCGAGTGAGTCTCAATCAGAGGCCGAAGCGACCCTTTCGTTAGAGCTTGCGAAGGCACAGCAGGAAATCCTCTCCCTGCGCGAAGACCTGAAGAGCCTGAAGGAGGAAACGGCCGAGAGGGAATTGGAATCGAAGTCTGGAAAGAACAAGAGCAAAAACCAAGGAAGACAGAAGCCAAAGCAGGCGAAGGGTGGCGCTAAGAACGCAAATCCCAAACCTGCAGTTCCAAAAACGCCCCCAGGTAGCAAGGAGGATGTCACCAGCCCCGAAGGGGCGTCCCAAGGTGGCTCCCGGGCGACAGGAGCGTCGAAGGAAATGCTAATGACGACTTCACGGTTGTGAATCGAAGGAAACCCGGTCAAGCATAAGCCCCGGTTGAGGAACGAGGCTATAGCGATTAAGGCTGACGAGCAAAGTTACGCGAGCCTGTTGCGGAACATGCGCTCGAATGACGACTTTAAGGACCTGGGGGAGGCTACCAAGTCGGTAAGGCGAACTCGCCGGAACGAGCTTCTCCTCATCCTCAAAAAGGGTGTGAAGCCCAGTTCCGAGTACGCTCGACTGGTTGCCGAGAGTGTTGGAAGTGACGAAATCAAGGTCCGGTCTCTCTGTCCCGAAACCACTCTCCAGTGTAAGAACTTGGATGAGACGGTGACAGCTGAAGACCTCCTTGACGCCATAACAACACAGTGCCTTACGGGTACCCTCTCGGCACCCGTCCAACTGAGGAAGTACAATCAAGGCACGCAGACGGCTACCTTCAAGTTACCAGCGAAAATCGCGGCCATGGTGCTTAAGGTGGGTAAGATCAAAGTTAACTGGTCAGTATGTCCGGTGTCTGCGATCGAACGGCCAACCGTATGCTTCAGATGTCTTGAGTACGGCCACAAGTCGTGGGCCTGCAAGGCCCCGACCGCAGTAAGCTGTGCAGACGATGCGGAGCCGAAGGCCATCAGTCGAAGGGCTGTACAGCTAAGGCGAAGTGTCTAATATGCACGGGGGACGGGAGCAACCATACTACGGGAAGCTATACCTGTCCTAGCTTCAGAAGCGCGTTCGATAAGCTGAGACCGTGCAAGTGATACAGTTAAATCTCAATCACTGCGAAACGGCTCAGCAGCTGCTCTTCCAGACGGTGGCCGAGAAGAAGTGTGATGTAGCGCTTCTATCGGAACCTTATCGGATTCCAGAGGGGAACAGGAATTGGTTGAGCGACCCACCCAAGGCTGCGGCTGTCTGGGTGACGGGTCAGTTCCCAATTTAGGAGCTAGTAGCAGCAGAGGAGGGCTTCGTGATCGCTAAGGTTAACGGAGTCTTCTACTGCAGCTGCTACGCTCCTCCGAGGTGGTCTATAGACAGGTTCGACAGAATGCTGGATAGACTGACGGATGCGCTTACAGGCAAAAGCCCTGCAGTGGTGGCTGGCGACTTCAACGCGTGGTCCACACAGTGGGGTAGCCGCGAGTCAAACCGCAGAGGCCAGGACCTACTCGAGGCACTAGCCAGGCTAAACGTTGATCTAGCCAACGAGGGATCTGCGAGCACGTTCCGTAGGAACGGAGTCTCGTCGATTGTTGACGTTACTTTCTGTAGTCCCAGCCTTCTGGCAAGCATGGACTGGAAAGTGGACGAGGGCTACACTCACAGCGATCATCAAGCGGTAACGTTTCGGATCTGCCGTGTGGCCCCACGTCCTGCACAACCGGAACCGCACCAGGTGTGCCGGTGGAAGACATCGACCCTGACGAAAGAGGTCTTTGTTGAAGCGCTGAGAAGAGAAAGTGCCACTCGGGACATTCTAGAACTCGACTGCGACGGACTAATGACCATCCTAGTGGGCGCCTGTGATGCAGCAATGCCGAGGCAAGCAAAGCCACGAAACGCGCGGACCCCAGTTTACTGGTGGAATGACGATATAGCGGCCATACGTGCGGCCTGTCTGAGGGCCCGGAGGAAACTCCAACGAGCTCGCTTCGACGAGCAGAGGGAAGCCAGGCGGGTGATCTACAAAATCGCTAAAGCTACCTTATGCAAGGCAATAAAGTAGAGCAAGAGGAACTGCTTCGGCAACCTCTGTCAGGAAGCCAACAATGCACCATGGGGTAACGCCTATCGGATTGTTATGGCTAAGCTAAAGAGTGGCGCGGTTGCCATTGATCGTTCACCTGAAATGATGTCACGAATCATTGACGGGTTGTTTCCTCACCACGAGGTTCAGCCCTGGCCAACGGGGTTGACGGAAGATGAATCCAGCATCACGAATGAGGAACTTATCAAAGCCGCATCAGCCCTCAAAGCGAATAAGGCACCGGGGCCCGATGGGATCCCCAACCAGGTCCTTAAACTGGCGATAGAGGAAAACCCGGACATGTTCAGGTCGGCTCTCCAGAAGTGCATGGACTCGGGGATCTTTCCGGATCGGTGGAAGCGACAAAGGCTAGTCCTGTTGCCGAAGCCGGGGAAGCCACCCGGCGACCCATCCGCGTATAGGCCCATTTGTCTCATAGACACCGCTGGCAAGTTGCTTGAGAGAGTTATTCTGAACAGACTAACGATCTATTTAGAGAGGGGTCTTTCGGACCAACAATTTGGCTTTAGGAAAGGGAGGTCCACGGTCGACGCGATCAGAGCTGTCCTCGAGAAAGCCAAGATTGCCGTTGAACCAAAGCGTCGAGAGATGCGCTTCTGTGCCATCATCACTCTAGACGTCAAGAATGCTTTCAATAGCGCTAGTTGGGACGCCATTGCGAGATCCCTCCATAGATTTAGTGTCCCCAACTACCTGTGCAAGTTGCTCAAAAGCTACTTCGAAAACCGAGTCCTTCTCTATGAGACGGACGAGGGTCTTCGCGAACTGATCATCACGGCGGGGGTCCCACAAGGCTCCTTGATCGGTCCTGGGTTGTGGAATGGTATGTACGACGGGGTGCTGACTCTACAGTTTCCGACGGGCGTTAGCATAGTTGGCTTTGCCGACGACATCGTCCTGATGGTGCTTGGTGAGTCGCAGCTCCAAGTCGAGGTACGAGCAACCGAAGCAATACGGACAATCGAAGAATGGATGGGTCTTCACCATCTAGGGCTGGCGCATCAAAAGACTGAGGTGGTTGCCGTGAACAACTTCAAGTCTGCACAGTGCATTAACGTCAGGGCAGGAAACTGTACAATCGACTCCAAGAGATCATTACTATACCTGGGTATCCGGGTGGATGATAAATTGAGCTTTAACAGTCATATTGCGCATGTCTGTGAGAAAGCAATGAAAGCGATAGCATCCCTATCTCGCATGATGGGGAATAGCTCGGCGGTCAAGAGTAGTAAAAGGCGTCTGCTGGCGAGCGTAGTTACCTCCGTTCTCCGCTTTGGAGCGCCGGCATGGGGCGCCGCCCTGGAAGCAAAGACTAACCTCCAGAAGGTTACGAGCGTCTACAGGCTGCTTTGCCTTAGGGTATGCAGCGCGTACCGCACCGCATCAGCAGAGGCAGCCTGCGTTCTAGCTAGCATGGTTCCGATTGGACTACTTGTCCGAGAAGCCATGCGATGCTACGAGCTAAGAAGGGTAGAGGGCCACCGGGCTTCGGCCAGGATAGCCCCTATGGCTGAATGGCAAAGAAGCTGGGATGACTCGACCAAAGGGCGATGGACATATCGCATGATACCCAACCTGGCGAGGTGGGTAAACAGGACGCATGGAGAAATCAATTTCTACCTGACCCAAGTCCTATCGGGGCACGGGTGTTTCAGACAGTACCTACACAGATTCGGACATGCAACCTCACCCAACTGTCCGAACTGTACGGGTACCGTTGAAACGGTGGAACACGTGGTATTTGACTGCCCACGGTTCCAGAGGAGTCGAGAGATCTTGTTGCTGGGTTGTGGCATGGACACAACGCCAGATAACTTGATAGACAGAATGTGTCTTAGTGAGGAAGCGTGGGTGCAGCTTCCAGAGCCATAACTCAGATTATGCTCAAATTACAGAGGAAGTGGCGTACGGACCAACGTGCGTCCCGGAACGAAGGGTCTTTACCCAGTAGTTCCGTTCGAGAGGGTACGGGATGAGAAGGATTCAACTCCATCTCATAAAGAAGGCACACGCACGTACAAATGTACGTACCAGCGGGTGTCCCGGACAAAGGGCTACGGGCCCAACCGTCCGTCACGACGTGCGCTTATTTAGCGCTGCCCCTCCCTGAAGTAATGTCGAAAGACAGTTCCGGGGAGGCTTGAAGGCCTACCGTGATAAAGTGGCGTTTTTTAGTGAGTCGGACTCAACTCCAACCTCACACGATGTCTGCAGACAGATTTTTCGTCCTATTGAAACAAAAAAAGCTCTGGGCTAGCTGCTTTTCGTCCAACTGCTTCTGGGCCTTCAGGCCATCTGCTTCCAGGTCAAGGTTGTTGTTTACTCCTCGGCGTCCAACGATAGAATGATTTCCCAGGGTTGACCAAGCGGACTTATATTGGCTTAGAATGGAGACGGATGTCCCGCCCCTTTGCGCCGGTTATCCCATTCCTACGTCATTCGCTTTTTGATGCACTGGTGGGAATGGGAAGTCGTAAAGGCAGCATTTTTGCCAACGATTTTCATTCCATCGTCATCGTTCGGACCGATAACATCGTAGCAGCAGCAGCAGCAGCAGCAGCGGAAAAATCAACGACTGGAGGAAATCAAGAGCGAGCTCCGAGAAGAAGAAACACGCCAGCGTGTGCGTGAAATTGCTGCCAAAACGACGTCGAAGGAGAAAACAAGGCCTACTTGGATGGACGCTCGAGAAGATGGCCACAAAATCAACTTCTGCTGCAATTTAACAAAATGGCGCTTTTCAGCGCCAACGAAAAATTCACGAAAGAGTTATGGTTTCAAATGATTCATGCACTGCTTTTTGTGCATTTTTAAAGTTTTTGACGCTTGGCGTTTAAATTAATTTAAATATTTCCCCCAAAATTTTCATTTTAAAAAAAATTAACGAATATTAACAATTTTCGCTTGCAAGTGTCAACGGTCAATCGATCGCAGTTGGCCTTGAACAAGCAAGCGCGTGCTTTGACCAACGCAAAAAATCTTTCCGCTCTCAGATTGGCTGTTTTGTTTTGCCGTGGAGCCGTGAAGGCAGCATTTTTGCCAACGATTTTCATTCCATCGTCATCGTTCGAACCGACAACATCGTAGCAGATGCTGCAGCAGCAGCAGCGGAAAAAATCAACGACTGGAGGAAATCAAGAGCGAGCTCCGAGAAGAAGAAACACGCCAGCGTGTGCGTGAAATTGCTGCCAAAACGACGTCGAAGGAGAAAAACAAGGCCTACTTGGATGGACGCTCGAGAAGATGGCCACAAGAATCAACTTCTGCTGCAATTTAACAAAATGGCGCTTTTCAGCGCCAACGAAAAATTCACGAAAGAGTTATGGTTTCAAATGATTCATGCACTGCTTTTTGTGCATTTTTAAAGCTTTTGACGCTTGGCGTTTAAATTAATTTAAATATTTGCACCAAAATTTCCATTTTAAAAAAAATTAACGAATATTAAAAATTTTCGCTTGCAAGTGTCAACGGTCAATCGATCGCAG
This sequence comes from Culex quinquefasciatus, assembly GCF_015732765.1. Taxonomy (NCBI): domain Eukaryota; kingdom Metazoa; phylum Arthropoda; class Insecta; order Diptera; family Culicidae; genus Culex; species Culex quinquefasciatus. Next base: position 96,476,651 of record NC_051863.1, on the reverse strand, counting down.
TTGGCCTTGAACAAGCAAGCGCGTGCTTTGACCCACGCAAAAAATCTTTCCTCCAAAATTTTCATTTTAAAAAAACTTAACGAATATTAAAAATTTTCGCTTGCAAGTGTCCACGGTCAATCGATCGCAGTTGGCCTTGAACAAGCAAGCGCGTGCTTTGACCCACGCAAAAAATCTTTCCGCTCTCTGATTGGCTGTTTTGTTTTGCCGTGGAGTCGTGAAGGCAGCATTTTTGCCATCGATTTTCATTCCATCGTCATCGTTCGAACCGACAACATCGTAGCAGCAGCAGCAGCAGCAGCAGCGGAAAAAAATCAACGACTGGAGGAAATCAAGAGCGAGCTCCGAGAAGAAAAAACACGCCAGCGTGTGCGTGAAATTGCTGCCAAAACGACGTCGAAGGAGAAAAACAAGGCCTACTTGGATGGACGCTCGAGAAGATGGCCACAAGAATCAACTTCTGCTGCAATTTAACAAAATGGCACTTTTCAGCGCCAACGAAAAATTCACGAAAGAGTTATGGTTTTAAATGATTCATGCACTGCTTTTTGTGCATTTTTAAAGCTTTTGACGCTTGGCGTTTAAATTAATTTAAATATTTCCCCCAAAATTTTCATTTTAAAAAAAATTAACGAATATTAACAATTTTCGCTTGCAAGTGTCAACGGTCAATCGATCGCAGTTGGCCTTGAACAAGCAAGCGCGTGCTTTGACCCACGCAAAAAATCTTTCCTCCAAAATTTTCATTTTAAAAAAAACTTAACGAATATTAAAAATTTTTGCTTGCAAGTGTCCACGGTCAATCGATCGCAGTTGGCCTTGAACAAGAAAGCGTGTGCTTTGACCCACGCAAAAAATCTTTCCGCTCTCTGATTGGCTGTTTTGTTTTGCCGTGGAGTCGTGAAGGCAGCATTTTTGCCAACGATTTTCATTCCATCGTCATCGTTCGAACCGACAACATCGTAGCAGATGCAGCAGCAGCAGCAGCGGAAAAAAAATCAACGACTGGAGGAAATCAAGAGCGAGCTCCGAGAAGAAGAAACACGCCAGCGTGTGCGTGAAATTGCTGCCAAAACGACGTCGAAGGAGAAAAACGAGGCCTACTTGGATGGACGCTCGAGAAGATGGCCACAAAAATCAACTTCTGCTGCAATTTAACAAAATGGCGCTTTTCAGCGCCAACGAAAAATTCACGAAAGAGTTATGGTTTCAAATGATTCATGTACTGCTTATTGTGCATTTTTAAAGATTTTGACGCTTGGCGTTTAAATTAATTTAAATATTTGCCCCAAAATTTTCATTAACAAAATTTAACGAATATCAACAATTTTCGCTTGCAAGTGTCAAACGTCAAACGATCGCTGTTGGCCTTGAACAAGCAAGCGCGTGCTTTGACCCACGCAAAAAAATCTTTCCGCTCTCTGATTGGCTGTTTTGTTATACCATGGAGTCGTGAAGGCAGCATTTTTGCCAACGATTTTCATTCCATCGTCATCGTCAACGATCGCAGTTGAGCCTTGAACAATTGCTCAAAATCATATGGTTCGGTAAATGTCCTCCCGGGAGTACCTCCCTGAGGGAACCGGCCACTCCAAGTTGTGGCCAATACTGGCAAAATGGTATTTTTCATTACCAGTATTTAAAAACATGAATTTTGATACCCATATTGCCAAAAATCGTATGGTTCGGTAAATGTCCTCCCGAGCGAACCTCCCTGAGGGCACCGGCCACTCCAGATTGTGGTCAATACTGTCAAAATGGTCATTTTCATTACCAGTATTGAAAAACATGAATTTTGATACCAATATTGCCCAAAATCGTATCGTTCGGTAAATGTCCTCCCGGGAGAACTTCCCTTAGGGCACCGGCCACTCCAGGTTGTGGCCAATACTGTCAAAATGGCCATTTTCATTACCAGTATTGAAAAACATGAATTTTGATACCAATATTGCCCAACATCGTATGGTTCGGTAAATGTCCTCCCGGGAGAACCTCCCTGAGGGCACCGGCCACTCCAGGTTGTGGCCAATACTGTCAAAATGGCCATTTTCATTACCAGTATTGAAAACCAAGAAGTTTGATACCCATATTGCCCAAAATCGTATGGTTCGGTAAATGTCCTTTCGGGAGAACTTCCCTGAGGGCACCGGCCACTTCAGGTTGTGGCCAATACTGTCAAAATGGCCATTTTCATTACCAGTATTGAAAACCAAGAAGTTTGATACCCATATTGCCCAAAATCGTATGGTTCTGTTAATGTCCTCCCGGGAGAACCTCCCTGAGGGCACCGGCCACTCCAGGTTGTGGCCAATACTGTCAAAATGGTCATTTTCATCACCAGTATCAAAATCCAAGAAGTTTGATACCCATATTGTCCCGTCTCGTATGGCCTTCCATCGGAACACCCCTGAGGGTTCTGGCCACTCCGTGTCTTGTGGCCAGAATATTCCGGCTGGCCTGCCTCCGCTTGGGCTGCTCCTTGCTCTAGGCCAGCTGCTTTTCGGCCATCTGCTTCCAGGTCCAGGTTGTTGTTCACTTCTCGGCGTCCAGCGATAGAATGATTTTCTTGGGCTGATCGAGCGGGGTTTATATTGGCTCGAAATGGTGACGGATGCCCCGCCTTTTTGTGCCGGTTATCCCAAACCTCATCATTCGCTTTTTGTTTCAACTGTGTGGAAAATTCCACGCAACAGTGCCTTGTTGCGTCGCAGACCTCTTCCCCAGTACCAAGCATGCAACATTTTCGCAACGCGCGACATTTTTCGGTTTTCTGGATTGACACCTCACCAGAATAGAGCCCTTAGGACAAAGTTCTTTGTCAAAAACGGACCTCGGATTCGTGATTAGGGACAAAAGTTACCTCTTAGGACAAAGTTTCACGCAAATCGAAGAGGGGTCGGGGCAACTTTTCCCGATTTCGTGTGAGTTGGTAGATTACCTATGTATAATATTACATCAGGAATTGATGATTTTTCATCAGTTTCTGGTGAATTTTCATTAGGTTCACATTTTTACACTTTTTTTAGGTTAAATTATCCAAAAAAGTGGTAATATTCAACCAATCAATTTTCAACATTCCGAAATTCCCACATGAAAACTGTACTCATGCATATTATTGCGATATGGGAGGATACAGATGTTGGCATAACCTGGGATAGTAATCATTTTCAATTCTATGAAGTTTGATTTATCGGATGATAGGGTTTCTAGCATATTCCACAAGTGTCCTCAAGTGGCAATCGGAAACCGATTCCGAAGTGACCAGATGAGTTCAAAGGACGTTAACATAACCTCAGATGGGAAGAATGTTCAATTTCATGATGTTTGATACGTCGGATGATAGGGTTTATTACATATTTAGAGAGTGTCACCAAGTGGCCACCGGTAACCGATTCCGGAGAGACCAGATAAGTTCAAAGGACGTTAGCATGACCTCAGATGGTCATAACCTGTCATAACTAGCAATTTGAAAATGAAGTTTGATACGTCGGATGATAGGGTTCATTGCATATTCCGATAGTGTCCCTCACAGAAAAAAAAATCATGGTAAAATTACATCTGGGAAGGGGTACATCTTTTATGTCAAAAAAATGTGTAATTTTACCTCTGAAAATGTGTAAATTTACCACTTTTCTGTTGTAATGTCACTTTTTCAGTCTAAATTGAGGTAAAATTACATCATAAAAGAGGTAATATTCAACCTTCCAAAATTACACCTTCCAAATTTACACAATTTTTTTCTGTGCTCAGTGGCTACCGGTAACTGGTTCCGGAGTGACCAGGTTGGATCAGAAGACATCGGCATGATCTCAGATGGTCATAACTTTCAATTTCATGAAGTTTGATATGTCGGATGATAGGTTTCATTGCATATTCCGATAGTGTCCCCAAGTGGCCACTGGTAACCGGTTTCGGTGTACCCAGGTTGGGTCAGGGGACATCGGCATGATCTCAGATGGTCATAACTTGCAATTTTAAGTTTGAAGTTTGATAGGGACCATCCACAAACCACGTGGACACTTTTTGAAATCCCCCTTCGTGGACAATTGTCCATACAAAAACTTTTTTTTGTATGGAGCGTGGACAATCGCCATACCCCCCCCCCCCTCACTCTAAGTGTCCACGTGATTTATGGATGGTCCCATATGCCGGGTCCGGTGGTTTAGTGGTTAGCGTGGTAGCCTCTAAACCCCAGTATGGCCTGGGTTCAATCCCAGACGGAGCCGGTGGCATTTTTCGAGACGAGATTTGCCTGATCATGCCTTCTATCGGATGGGGAAGTAAAACGTCGGTCCATTTGTGTAAAAGAGGCTATGGGTGACTCACCACACATAATCTTCGGACGCCTAGAAATGAGCAGAAACTTGCAACAGAGCCCACAAAAGACCCGGGGGTCGTTAAAGTGGATTGCTTTGCTTTTTTTTTGCCATATGCAACATGGCGGGTTTCTAGCGTGACAATTATTGGAACCGTTTTAGTGGTACCCTGGAACCGGTTCCGGATTGGCCACAGTTGGCCAGAACCGATACCAAAAGTCAAGGGTAGTATGTAGTATTAGGGTGTAATATCAAAATCGATTTTCCAGCACAGCATTTTTTCAGTTCCTTTTGGGGTCCTAAATAACTCCCCAAAGTTTGGGAACGATTGATTTAGTCCTCACTTTGCGCAAAGCGATTCAATTTTCCATATAAATTTGTATGGGAAAATATTTTTTTGAATTTTAATATTTTAAAAGTCCAAGTTTCACGCAGAGCTAAAACCGGATTCATATTCGGATGCTCTGGAAGGTGCTCTACAACTTTCCCGAAGAGAGTATGGTGCTAACTTGCTCCTGAAAGGAGATACAGCGTCCTCAAAACTCGTCTAAAACGTGATTTTCGAGCAAAAAACACGTTTTAGAGCATCTTTCACAGTATTGGAATATGAATCCGGTTTAAGTGCAGCGTGATGCGCAAAATTTATAAATATCAAAATCCAAAAAAAATTGTTTTCCCCATACAAATTCCCATAGAAAATTGAATCGCTTTGCGCAAAGTGAGGACTAAACCAATCGTTCCCAAACTTTGGAGAGTTGTTAAGGACCCCAAAAGGAACTAAAAAGTTGCTGTGCTCATTAGATTTGGACAATTTTATTTTTTCCATACAACCATATTACACCCTAATGTAGTATCCTTCTGCAATGATTTGCAAAATAATCAGTTTCAAAAGAATGGTCCGTGTGACGGTTTTATGTCAAAAACTGCAAAAATCAAGTTTTCCGGAAGTTCCGGGTTACCGGAACCGGTGGCCACTATGTACCAATTATTTTTCTGGGGCTTAAAATTCAGGTTATTATCTGTCGAATGCAACCGGTTGGTGGTCCTCAAAGTAGGGGCTACAAAAAGGACTTTTTTCGGTTATACACTCAACCCCCGGTGGTTGGTCACTTTTTCGTTTGACACTTTTTTAGTTTGTACCCCGTTGGTTGGTCAAAGTCAAACTAAAAAGGGACGAACTGTCACTTATACAAGGCACTCACGCACACTATCAAAACAAACGTTTGGTAGTGTGTGTGAACTCCGTGTAAAAAGGGTGTCAAACTAAAAAGTGACCCCGTTCGTTTGACAACACTTAGTGTCAAACCATCGGGGTTTGAGTGTAGCAGGTACCCGGTGGCTATGGTGTCCAAAACCGGTTCTGTAGACATAGACATCTGAACGCGCCGAAATCAGGTTTGAGCAAATTTTGAGAGTCAGTGCAGATTATGCTCTAGTACAACAGCACAAAAACAAACAGCATAACACAAATACAAACAGAAACGGAAAATCCAGTGAGTGCCTGGAGTTTAGAGTTTAAATAAATAGCTTTGGCCAGCATTCACTATTTAGTCCGTCCATATAACTGACCGCGAATAAATCTGACGACTTTGAGAATAAATGTTTTCTGTACAACCCGCGAGTTTAATTAATGACGAAAGATTCGATTTTGCATGGCACCGGGATTCTGACGCTAGTATGTGCGCAAACATATTTTCGTCCTTCGAGCCGGATCCGTAAGGTTCCGGTTCCCCTGGTGCCTGCAAATCGATTAGAAAAATGACAGTTCAGGTGTGTTCGTTGTGCATCGCGATGGCGTTGAAGTCGGCGCAGAACAATCTCCAGCTGGAATTCACGGAGAAGAAGATTCCGCCATCATCCGCCGCAGTACAGCATGGCGCCGGACTCGCTGTGTCCATCGCGCACTGCAGTACCTGGAAACCCGCCGCAGAAAACCACTTTCCCGAGGAAAAACCGCCGAAAACTCGCGAAATCGTCCCGCTCAGTGCTCGTGCAGTGCATTTTTGTAAACATTTTGCACCTAACAGTTCAGTTCCGTCCAGTCAGTGAAGTTGCTCAGTGCCCAAACCAAAATCTGCCGTCGGTTTGGCAAAAATCTGCGCACGAACCGTCCGCAAAGTGCCGTAAAACCGTGAAACATCCGCCACAAAATCGTGTGCCTAAAATCGGATCCAGCCGCAAAGCACTAGGGACGGCGCTGTTTTGATCGGACGGGTCGGAATTGCCGTCCCACCTCAGCTGCCAGTTAAGTACCGTAACATTTCTGTTTTCTTTAAGAAACTTAGCGGCTTTTCCGTCAGGTACTCGGCGAGGATCCTCTGCAGCAGAAACAGCGTGTAATTTACACCTGCATGCTAATCTGCGAGCCTTCAGTCGCGCCACTACGGCGCTCTCGTTCAATCCCGTACGGCGGTCGCCAGCCGTGGGAATCATCAGTTCATCGGTCAGCGCTCCACTTCACTCTCTGCTAAATTCAGTCCGGCACAGCGGTTGGAATTCGTTTATGCATCCATCCTGTCGGCTTCCACGGAGGAAGTCGAATCAGTTCGTCCTGTTTCCTGTGAACACTTTGCTGTGGCGGGTAGTTACGTCTACCGCATCTAGGCTGCCATTTACGGACCAGGTCACACGCTGGTGACCACTACTGACGTCTCTAACGAGACAACATCCCCACATTGTGGACTATTCGGACGGCCACTTCTGGCCAATTTCAGGACATCGGACCACCTGTCACGACAGGTCGCAGCCTCAGCGATATGAGGTCCGGGCGTTGTCACAGCTTACACAGCGTCCTGGGTACAACAGTCAGCTGCAACTCCTCTGAGCGTTCGCGGAGATTTTGCATTTCAGTGCGTATCAGCTGTAAAGCACTAAACAGTTTCAGAACGCAACGTCCTGAAGTCAGACAACAGACCACAGACAAGGAACAGCAGCAGGATAGATGGACAAGACAGGAACAGAAGCAAGAACCGATTGAATCAGCATGGACACGGACTGCACACCCGGTGCAGCGATACGGATCGAGGAGCGCGGCACACTGACCGACGCATCAACCGACGAAGAAGCACTGCCTTGGATCACGGTGAGCGGCGCACAGGCCGCAAGTACGACGATGGAATTGTTGAGACAGTCCAGCAACAGCAGTAATCTAACGGTGGCTCAAGGGTCACAATTGACAACGGCGGGCGGCAGACTTGGCGCCAACACAAGCAGATCACGATGTACGGCACACTGGTCGTCGACACAACCAGCTGACTACGTCGGGCGGCACCGAAGCCGCAAACCCGAACAACCGAGCACGGAGTAGTTTGCAAATGCAGAAACCAAAAACAAACCACATTCTTCAATTAAGTGCATTTGGGTCAACTAAACCAACAACAATGTTTATCTCTCTTTGCGGCCAGCTATTGTTTTATCCGTTTTATCGTTTAAGTTTTATTAAAAGGTTACCTGTTGTCTCTGAATTGGCAAAACAGTTCCAACTGTCAAAGTCAAAGTGAAATAAATAGCGAGATTAAAAATGTTGCATGAGAAAATTGGTCGGCTTCAAATACAAAATTATCCAAACACTATTTATAAAATGTGGACATTCATGTCAAACAGTCACTCAAATTTCAAAGCAAGATATTGAAAAGTAAATCAGAAAGGACTTAAAATGATAAAGATAAGGAAATCATATCTTATCTTTATCATTTTAAGTCCTTTCTGATGATTTCATGAATTATTAAAATTATTTTCACATAAAACATTTTTTTTTTTTACATGAAAACAAAAGTAAAAAACTGGAACTTACGAGCAGTTGATCCCAAATTTTTGGATTGTATTGAACACATTCACCAGTCGTTTAACAATCACACATTTTCAAAAATCTTTTACTACGTAACGCCAAAAATGAATTTTGGACCCCATCCCTCTCGTAACAAAATTCCTAAACAAGTTCTAAAAATTTGGTATGTCCATGAACGCAGGGCTGAGCTGTACGATTTTGAACTAGTTAGTCGCTATTGGCGGGTTTAGGGTGCCAATGTTCCTGGCGCGGGCGCTTTTCCTCGTAGGGCGCCTGTATTTGTACAAGGGGCGCCAAGTGATGAGCGGGGGGGGGGGCTATTCGTTTTTTGATTACACAAAAAATAACAGCTACGTTAGCAATGAAAAAGTGAGTTTCAATACGACACATAAGTATTATCCATTTGTTCTTTATCCTTTATTAACCCTCCGCGAAAGCCGACTTCGTCCGAACTAGGTCCCTGCACTAATCATAAAATGTTGTTTGATTATCGGCAAACTGCAACCGTTAGGGCATCTCCACCGCAGGGACCTAATTGCGTTGCAAAGCTAATTTGGCACCCGCGTCAAGCCCACCGCGGTACTTGTGCGAGAGCTAATTTAGGTTCGAGTTCATCCGTGTTCATCCGAATCTAAACTAAACTCAGGTTAGCTCCGGGATCTACCGGGAGCAAATCGTCTGACGGATGGTTTTTTCAAGCGAAACAATTGGGCCAATGTTAGTTTGTAAACAAAGAGTTTATCCTGCTCACGTCAGTAAATGTTTACATTAGGAGTGATGATTGATTTTTCGATTTCAAATTTTCGAGTTTGGAGATATTTTCCTCCCAAACTTTGTGGGGCCTTCCTATGACCAAATAAGAAATTTGGTGTCATTGGTTCACCCATACGTATGTAAATATTCAAACAGCTGTAACTTTGAGTGAATTTTCTGATCAAATTTGGTGTCTTCGGCAAAGTTGTAGGTATTGTTGAGGACTTTTGAGAAAAATAGGTACACGGAAAAAAATCAGATTTTTAATCAACTTTTTTCACTAAAACTCAATTTCCCAAAATACGTATTTTTATTTTCGAAATTTTTGATATGTTTTAGGGGCAAAAATCCGCAACTTTTGAGCCATAGAGAAACATGGTCAAAAAATCTGTCGCCGAGTTATAAATTTTTGAAAAAATAGTGATTTTTGGAAAAAATCGAAATTTCATGCAAAAACAAATTTGAAGTTATTTTTTAATGCAAAATTGAAATCGCAATCGAAAAGTACTCTACAGATTTTTTGATAAAGAGCTCCGTTTTCAAGATATAGCCACCGAAAGTTTGATTTTAGCGAAATATTTGCAGTTTTTCGATTTTTAAAAATAGTGACCAAGAGTGACCATATCTAAAAATATTTTTTTTAAAAGTTCAGAATATTTGCTATAAAATTGTCTAAGAGACATTGAAGATTGGACCTCGAGTTGCTGAGATACAGCCGCTTTAAGAAAATGAAACACGAAAATTGAAGTTTTCTAAGTCTCATCAAAACAACCCACCATTATCTAGTGACGATATCACAGCAACTAATGGGCCGATTTTCAATGTTTATACATGAAACATTCGTGAAATTTTCCGATCTCTTAGAAACAAAAATATTTTGAAAATGTTTAAATCAAGACTAACATTTTAAAAGGGCCAAACTTTGAATATTACGCCCATTTAAAATGGTAGTCTTGATTTGAACATTTTCAAAATATTTTTTTTTCTAAAAGATCGGAAAATTTCACGAATGTTTCATGTATTAACATTGAAAATCGGACCATTAGTTGCTGAGATATCGTCACTAGAAAATGGTGGGTTGTTTTGGTGAGATTTAGAAAACTTCAATTTTCGTGTTTCTTTTTCTTAAAGCGGCTCTATCTCAGCAACCCGAGGTCCAATCTTCAATGTCTCTTAGAGAATTTAATAGCAAATTTTCTGAACATTTCAAAAAAAATATTTTCAGAAATGGTCACTATTTTTAAAAATCGAAAAACTGCAAATATTTCGCTGAAATCAAACTTTCGGTTGCTATATCTTGAAAACGGAGTCCTTTATCAAAAAATCTGTAAATTACTTTTCGATTGCAAATTCAATTTTGCATTACAAAATAATGTCAAACTTGTTTTTGCATGAAACTTCGATTTTTTCCAAAAATCACATTTTTTCAAAAATTCATAACACGGCGGTAGATTTTTTGACCATGTTTCTCTATGGCTCAAAAGTTGCGGATTTTTGTCCCCTAAAACATATCAAAAAATCTCGAAAATCAAAAAATGGGTATTTTGGGAAATTGAGTTTTAGTGAAAAAAAAGTTGATTAAAAAATCTACAATTTTTTTTCCGTGTACCTATTTTTTTCCTCAAAAGTCCTCAACAATATCTACAGGAGCGGCCGTGGCTGACTGGTTACGGTGTTTGCTTTGTAAGCGAATGGTTCTGGGTTCGATTCCCATCTGCTCCCAACGAGAAAGTTTAGTACATAGAAATTTGAAATGATGAATATGAACGAAAAATCAAAGTCGCTCGAGGCGGGGTTCGATCCCCCGTCCTTTGGATTGGTAAGCAAAAATGCTAACCACTAGGCCATGACGACTTGGTGAGAGTGGACTGGAATTAGGAATACTGTTACAGAGAGCGATTTGTGGCGCTATAACCACGGCAAATAGAGTCCAGGGCATTCGTGGAAATACAATGTCCCATCCCAGAGGGTCCCGGAGTATCAAACCTTCTTAGCATGGTGCTCCCAACGAATACAAACAAATCTCGGAGCGTATGGTGGTGTGTCCCCACGCTTCTTCCTCCCCTGTCGATTCAGAATTGTGTTGTTGTTCGAACACTCAGTGCTCAAACTCAACCCAATTACGAGTCATCTCTACGATACGGCTTTACGCAGTAGGCCTGGCCGCTTTAACGCTTGTGATGTTTCAATGCATTCTAATGCAATGGCGCACTACAAATGTTAATAAATGACAAGAAGAGTGCTAGGCATCATCTATCCTAAGGCACTCTCCAGGATCCCTTCGAAAGATTGGCTGCGCTAGGGTCTGATTAGATTAGATTAGATTAGAAAGTCCTCAACAATACCTACAACTTTGCCGAAGACACCAAATTGATCAAATTTACTCAAAAGTTACAGCTGTTTGAATATTTACATACCATTTTTGTATGGACAGCAGCCAAAAATGTATGGAGACTTGTATGGGCGAACCAATGACGCAAAATAGCTTATTCGGTCATAGGGAAGACCCCCACAAAGTTTGAGTCAAATCAAAAAATACAAAAAATAAAAATGGTCGAAATCGGCCGATTTCGTAGAGAGTTGCTCTTTTAGTAATATGGGATGATGCAGTTTAGTTTTTTAGGTCAGATTGGGGCTGCGTTTGATTGATTTTGGTCAACGCATTGTCGATCTACTGCTGGACATGCAAGAGACAAGTCATTTGTATTGAGTAAAAAGCAAAATTCTAGCAAAACAATCCTGATCTTAAATTCTTAAAATCTTGAAATCTTGAAATCTTGAAATCTTGAAATCTTGAAATCTTGAAATCTTGAAATCTTGAAATCTTGAAATTTTGAAATCTTGAAATCTTGAAATCTTGGAATCTTGGAATCTTAAAATCTTGGAATCCTAAAATCTTAGATTCATAAATTTTCAAATTCCTGCTTGTGAATTCAAAATTATTAATTTTTTTTTATAAAAATAGTGCTTTTGAATTGTAGAATTTCGGGTTTCTCGTAAATTTGTACGTTCGAATTTTTAAATTTCAGATTTGTAAGCTTTTGGAATTCTGACTTGTAATTTCTGAATTAAATAAATACTTTAATATTAAAATTATTATTCAATTCTGCATATCTTTAATTATGAATTTCCAAATTTAAGATTTTTTATTATTGAGTTTTTCAGTCAGAAGATAGATATTTGTATGATAATTGTCAAGTTTATTTTCACTCTGGTTTACTTCATTTCGATCCCGTCTGTGTGGATCAATTGGACAGCACACTTGACTCACAATCCAGAGGTTGCTGGTTAGTACCTACTAGCAATAGTGGCCGACATGTGGGCCGATAACTATAAAGACAACTTCTTTTTTTATTCCATTTCGACTATATCTATCCCTAGATCTGTTCTTTTAATTTTAAAATTCTGCATTTTGAGATTCGGCGGGGATTTTCAATTTTTTTTTATATCGAATACAAGATTATTAAAACATTTCATTTTCAGTCGCATTCAATAAGGAAAATTCAAATTCTTCGATTTTTTCATCAGAACATATTGCAAACAAGCACTAGGGGAAGAATCGTCAAACGCCACTTTTCCTTTTTGTTACTTTTTAGTTGCGTACCGCTTAAGAAAAATCATTTCGTGACCCTTTCCCTGACTGTTTCTTGGGTGATTTTTAATAGAGTTCTGCGTTCCTTTCGATCTGCGAAGCAGCCATTACGGCAAAACTATTCAAAATATTTGTAAATGAAATGAAAAAAATAATAATAAAAAAACCTATTCGTATTTTTTTCTTACTCTCCACTGACGTGAGCAAAATACACCCTTTGTTTATAAACTCACATTGGTCCAATTACATTGTTTCGCTTGATATATATATTCGAATTTTAATACATAATTTAAACATGTTCAAATCAGTTTAGTTATTTTTAAATTGTGAACAAATTAAATATAGGTGGTTGATTATTTTTTATTTAAATGATAAATTCCACAATTCGTTTTGAACCAAATTACTGATTTCTTTAATATTCATTCAAATTTGATAATCAAAATAAATGCATCTCCAACCAAAACAAATACAATTCTAAAAATCGCTGAATAAATTAGCCACCGGCAGCTCGGGGACTTCTCGAGCACCTTTTTTGGCTACTCGACGGATCCCCGATGAACTTTTTCTTCGCTGAATGAACTCGAAGGCTACCCGCGGTGCGAAAGTTGGGGTTCAAACATGTCGGGAGCAAATCTTTTAAAATTTTGAAAATGATATTTTATTGATGTAATTTGGACATATAATGCAATTGGAAGCATGTTCTATCATGATAGAATGTATTTTTATTGATTTCGATCAGCAAAACGGCTAGAATTTGAAAATGAATAAATTAGAACCCCGCGGTGGGCTTGATTCAGTAGCCAAATTAGCTCCCAGCGGTGCGGAAACGTGCATCCCCAACTGATAGGTTTGCCACGCAATTAGATCTCTGCGGTGGAGATGCCCTAAGGGAGCGTTCTTTTATTACGTAACGCAGTTGGGGGGAGGGGGGTAGGAGGTCGTGTTACACTCCATACAAAATTTCCAAAATTTTATGGAAATTTTGTTACGAGGGGTGGGGGGGAGGGGGTCTAAAAATCCGATTTTCCGTCTTTTCATCGTTTAGAGGTTGATATGTTGACAGCTCGCGTGCACTGTTTCCATTTTCCACGTGTGTCTCTGTTAAAATGAGGGTGCGTGTCAAGGTGCGTGTACGCTTTGGTGCATAAGAGCTGTCGAATTACGTCACGGTGTAAAACTCAATATAATTCACAAATCTGGAGAAAAAAAAGAGTCTAATTCCCTTTGTTTATAGGTCCTTTCCATATAAAACACTAGGTGGTGGTAGTTAATTTATTTCAGGCAGCTTCAACATTTATGCCATTCGCTGCCTAAAAAACACTAGGAGATTCTACAAATCTTAACCAAAACTCTTTACAATCATCAAAAAGTCTGTAACGGGAAGTTGTCTGCAGCTGATTCCGACATGAACTCCGAATTTTTTTCGCTCACCTATCTAATTGTCAGGCCGTTGAACCAAAACGTCAGCGCTTTGATGTAAACATTGAAAGGACTTGCCATTCGTGAGTAATCGAATCTAACGGAGCAAAAAAACAATCAAATCAAAGGAAAAGTAAGTATTTATAATGTTTAATAACTAATAATCAGTTTTTTCTGCATATTTTTGAAGATTTTTTTTACAGGATATGTTTTTCTTATAAGTTAAATCAACATTTAGTTGGACCATCCAAACGCTCGAAGTGACCTCTTCAAGACTCCGCTTGAAAGCGCAATTCCCGCATATACAATTCCATCGAATACTGACGCCATCTGGTGGACACCTTGGTCAAACTCGCCCAGTTAAACCTTTTACCTGTCGGGGTAATTTTGCTTGTAAACCACCGGAGTGGACCATCCGAGACTGATACATTTCAGCAAGTGGCATATGACACTTTCAAAAAAGACTTTTCAGCTCCAAGATTTATCTTCTGTAAGTATTAATTTTTATTTTCGTAATGCCTCCATTAAAAGTGAATATATTTTCAGTGCTAAAAAACGCTGCTTTTGTTTTTCGCAATATAAGCCTACGACAAAACAGCTGTCATGTGCCGCTGGAGCTGGAAACCGAAGCAAGTTATAATGTATTTTCAGCGCACGGGTCTTCGACAGTGGTGTCACGGTTCGCTTATGAGCGTATCATAACCACTCAATCGACGAACCTATCGGGTGAGCGCTTATCGAACGCTCAGAACGGCGGGTTTGAACGGTTCGCGAACCAAACTTTCGATCATCATTTCTCTGCTCGCTTGCCGCTCCGCTCTGAACGGAGTAAAGAGAGCGTTCAGCGAACGGTTCGCCAACGGAGAATGTAGGCACTGATAGAAAAACTTATTTGTTTTTATGCTTCACTTCCACAAAATTGTTCAAATTTGTTAACGATAATGTTATCAAGGGACCATCCATAAACTTTCAATTCAATTCGGTTTTATTGGTGAATAATCATGATACAATAAGTTCTTTTGCAATTCATAACAGAGTTTTGGAGTTCCTTTCAGCTGTGTGTTGAATCATAATCCATTTTGGAACAATTATTTCTATAACTAAGGCACTAACAAGAGCAAGAAAAAATAAAAAAAAACTTGCTAAAATTGCAAAGGAAAGGGGAAAGAAAGAGAAAAAGCTTATAACTAAATCACAGTATTTTATCCTTTGTAGATGTGCTTAATCATCAGCTCCCCGAGGGCCAGAAATTGTTCCGCCTTGTTACGGCAGGTCCGAAACCGCGTCATCATCTCCCCCGCGAGAGCAAAGAACTCCGGCAGGGTGAAGAGATCTTCCCCGGTGACTCCTTGCTGGGCCGCATCGCCGTTTCCGGCAGCGACCACGCTTGCAAACGACCGCCCCCATCCAGGAGGGACCGCTGGGTTGTCCGCTGGAACCGTACACTGGCCAGCTGCAGGAACGGCTGCACTCGTACTTCGCTGAGGAGGGTGGGACGCTGCTGCTTTCTTCTTCCTCTTTTCCTGCTCCTCGAGGTAGGACTTGCGCGCAACGCATCCGCGGTAATTACCGGTATGGTTACCGCCGCAGTTCGCGCACTTTACGCGCGGCTGGGTTTGTTCTGCATCATCTCCAAGATCCGCTTTTCGTGGCGAGATGAGATGTGTTTCACCGCACTTCACGCAGCGGGGCGGGAGGTTGCAGTTCCGCGAGCCGTGGCCGAATTTCTGGCAACGGTGACATTGCGCTGCGTCCGTAGGATTTTTGGAGTAAAACCGCCAGTTTACCCAAAAACCGTCCAACGCCTTAGTCCGCCGCAGGTCTTGAATTTTAACGGTGCCGCGGTCGAAGTACAACAGGTACAGTGTGTGTGTACCTGTGACGGTTGTCTTCCGCGAGAGGACTTTTATGTCTCGCGGCGTTATTCCGACACCCGAGAGGTGCTCCTTGAGGACGGAGATCGGGCGGTCTTGGTACCCCTGCAAGACGATCTTAACAGCGGTCTTCTGCACGGGGTCGAATGTGTAGAACTTGAAGTTTTTACGCTTCAATTTCTCCACAACCAGGTCGAAGTTCTTTTGGTCAAATGTGAACACTTGCACTGACGATTTACCTATTTTGAGGCAGTATACGAGGCCTTCCAGCTGCTCGTCAACATCGTCCGCCAACGTGTCCAAAACAAAAATTGGTGGTGGTCGTCTTTCCTTTGGAGTAATTACTTTTTTTGGCGTCGGCACTTTTTTCCGTGCACGACCATCGTCGTCGTCGTCGTCAGTAGTGGTGCTACCGTCGGTGTTGTTGTAGCTGCTTTCATCGTCACTCAGTCTCGCGAACTTGTTACTGGTGGGAATGCTGGCGGATGTTGAAGCGCCATCGGTCGACGGATTGCCGGAAGTAGCTGAACGGAGCCTTATAGGGCTGCGATCCTGGACGTGGTTATTAGCGTGTAATAACTTCGGGTCGAATCCTTTGGCGCACACACTCCCCGGCGCGATGGCGGTCGACGCGGCGTTGGTTTGTTTACCTTTTTGCACACGGCCAGTAGACGAACTTCGCGGGTTTTTCGAGGCCGCACTCGAACTGCCACGGCCACGGCCGGCCCTTGGCATGCTGGTGGAGCAAACTCGCGGCGAATCACGGTAAATTACGGCAAAAAATCGGAAAAACGATGGAACACTGAGCACTTGACTGCTGCTTGCACTCGTGCGTACCCGGAGGTGTCCCATCCATAAACTACGTGGACACCTTACGGCTATGGCGATTAACCACGTTCCATAGAAAAAATACTTAATTTGAATGGAAATTGTCCACGATGGGGGAGGGGGGGGGGCGTTAAGATTTCCAAAAAAGTGTCCACGTTTGTGGATGGTCCCCAAGGAACCAGAGAGTCCTCTGTTGACCCAGGACATAATAACATAATAAAAAAAAGTCTACCATACGCACTGGAGCTATGCGGGTATGATCTGCAGTCATAAACCGCAGACCTCTTGCTTGTTACGGCGGTGGACCCACCAATAATAAATCCAGGGAGTCATTGGAAGACCCAGGACATCCCAATGCGTTGTTGCAGCCATGCTCTGTAGCCCTCCATAGTCACTTAAGCCGTCTGCCGTAGCCTTCTGTTGTCAAAATCATGAAATGTTTTTCTCTGAGTGCTGTTTTTTAGCTCTTCTTGCGAACCGCTCACTGATGGTCCCTCTCACTCTCATTCGCGATGAGAGAGCAAGGGTTCATGCGAACCACGGCAGGCGTTCGGATCGTGGTTCGCTCGTGCTTGGTTCGCAATCATGAGCGAACCACACTTGAGCGTCATGACGTATTGTTTGAACCACGATTCGAGTGAGCGAACCGTGACACCACTGGTCTTCGATGAAGTTTGGCATGTAAGCGTGAGACCAAATGTCGGCCGATGACATTTGAAATGGAGTAAGTAAGTTAAGCAATATTTTAACATTACACACACTCACAATACTTTTTTTTAAAACACACAATACTTATAAGCCAGCTTATCGTAGCTCCTTAGCTATCTCGTAAACGTCTGCTTTTTTCAAAGATGTCACAAGCTAGTACATGAGCCGTATTATGAGAGAAAGGTGATAGGTTCGGGTTTCATCTAGATTGGTCAGTCAAAAAACCAAGTTTTTATTTTCAAAAAATTGTATCTCAGAGTATCGAAAACATAACTTCACCATTTTTTGATATGTTATGTGAAATTTTCCGAGGAATCCGATAAAAATATTTTCAGACATAGACTCTTTGGTCCTGAGACCTTCAAAACAGCATTTTAAGTTTTCATACTACCTTTTCAAATGTTAAGCTAGATTATTGAAACTTCTTACTATTTTTCCCAAATAGCCAAACTAATCATTTTTCTTTTGCGTCTAGGACAGCTAAAATCGGATAAAATGGCGCGGAGATATGATTTTTTGAAAAAAGTTGTTTTTGCGAAAATCGACGAAAATTTCCATTTTTCGAACCACCCTAACACGGCGTAGGTCACTCTAATAGCCAAACAACAAAATACGGGTCTAATTATTTTGGCCAAGGATCCTCCAGAAAAAAAATGTGCTCGATCGGTGAACTTTTTTTTCGAATCATGCTGTTTTCGTGGGGAATTGCTGTTTATAGATGAATGAGGTAATTTTAAAGTGGGAGGATCAAGTGAAATATCTTGGACTTGCTTATGACAAAAACCTTACTTACAAGGATCACATTGAAAGTATACAGGTTAAATGTAATACATATATCAAATGTTTGTATCCACTTATAATATAAACAGGAATTCTAGACCATGTCTCAAGAATAGGGGCAGGAGGGGGCAGAATGGACCATGGGGGCAGAACGGGCCACCCTTGGTTTTGGGCTTTAGAATGGATTTAGACCAACTGTAAGGCAAGGGTCTTATAAAGGACGTCAAATACCAATACCAAACCGAAAACGACGTTTAAATTCATTGTATTTTTCGAAGTATGAGCAAAAATGTAAATTTATTGACAAAAAGGCAAATGTTGTTTATTTTGAGGGTCTTAAATAAGCTCTATGAAAAGTTGTATTGTTTGAAAAAGTTTGCTCAATGCTTATAACGTTACTAGATGCTACTACCACGGTATACAAACAAAAATCATTTAGAGGCTTGGTGGTGGAAGTGTTAAATTAAAATCCACTTGGGGGCAGAATGGACCACCCTTTTCCTGCCTTATAAAAACAATCAAAAGTTAAAAAATTTGAGCTAAATAGATTATTTCACTCCTGGTAGCTTCATAAATCACGTTTAATGCAACAAAAGTTGAATTTTTAGTTGTTTCGACGCTTAGTTGTAAAAATAGTGTCTTTTTTCGATATATTTACACTATTTTCAAAAATCTTTGTTTTTTTAAGTTACTATTTTTATAAAAGTGATCAAATTTCATGGAAACTATAATGGAAAGGTCCCTCCAGTAATTTCTTATCACCCTTCAACGTTGTATTAGAAGAAATGGCTTGTTTTCTAAGGTGGTCCATTCTGCCCCGCAGGGTGGTCCATTCTGCCCCGCACCCTGGAAAGTTAGTCGAAAAAACTTTTTTTTTAAAGTGGCTCAAAAATAGTTTTATAAACAAATTTTCTGACCTGCCAATCTTTATTCTGTGCCGATCTGGACAAGCTGTTGCTTAACCAGGAAAAAAACTTCAGAGGATTCAGAACAAAATCCTAGAATTGATTCTGAAACTTCCTCCTTGATTCACCACCAGTGAACTTCATCAATTAGCCGAAGTTGACACTTTGGATGTTATGTCCAATAAGATAATTAATGCATTTCGACAAAAAACATTGCAGTCTTCAGCTACATTCATCCGCTCTTTATATACCCTGTTTGAAAAATGTCGCACGTCGTACGAGTTGTCGCACGGTTTTGATTTTACCGTTTCGATATCGATTGGTCGAAAGGACGACAAACGGACGACAAACACTTGACATGCTCGACATAGTTTTTTCGATCGATTTTCCTTCAATTCGACGTCGATTATCGTCGACGCAAACAGTTTGACAGTTCTCTTCAGTTGATCTTGTTCGGACTTGATTGCAACCGAATCGAACCAGCTGTCATTACTTTTGGTATTTGGTTTAGGAGCTGAGAAGATTTTGGACGATTTTCGACGGATAATAGGTAAGTTTAGTTCTAGATTGTGATATTTTTGCTGCCGAAATGATCCGGCCGGGGTGCGCGAGTGACCGAATCAAAGTGTCTTCCTTGGTGTCTTCTATTCCAGATTTCGGTCTTCGAGGCGGTGAAGGAGGACGGGAAATTCGGCGGGTCATTCCGGAAGACGTGATGGGAATGAACCGGTTTGCGATCGAGGTAGCGGTTGGTGTTTGGTGTTTTACTTTCCGCGGGAGGTTGCGGCACATACCTGATGAAACTGGTGAGTCATGTTTTAGAAACGAAGTGTGTGTTTGTATTGTATTAAATTCAAAACCTCAAAACATAAAAATTGTTATCTAATCCACGTTTTTACCCAATAATTCTAAACTAAAGAAAAATCTAAATTACCAGAATTTAAAAAATCTTAAACACTAAAACTGTAAAATTCTAAAGTTTTTCATTCTTAATTTTCAAACTCTAGTATTTCAAATTATAGAATGCTAGCATTTGAATACTAAAAATTTCTTTAAATTCATAGAATATTGTAAATTGTTAATATTCTTTAATTATAGAATTTAATAAATCATAAAATTTTTGAGGTCTTAAAGTTCTCAAAACATTTCACTAAAAAAATCTGAAATTCTAAAATATTTAAATTTGGAAATTGAAAAAACCTCAAATACTGAAATTCTTTAATTCTAAAATACTAAAATTGTTAAATTCTAACATTATTAAAATTCTTATAATCCCAAAATTCATGAAATAAAAAAAATCTAAATATCATTCGTCATATTTAGAATTAGAGTTTAGAATTCAAAATTCAAAAATTATGAGTTTAAAATTCTAAAAATTCTAAAATAAAATTACAATCAAATTTTTTATAGTTTTATATTTTGAAAATTCGAAAATTCCATTAATTATAAAATTAGAAATTTTCAAAGTCTAAAAATTCAAAATTCTAAAATTTTAGAATTTTAGAATTTAAGAATTTTAGAATTTTAGAATTTTAGAATTTTAGAATTTTAGAATTTTAGAATTTTAGAATTTTAGAATTTTAGAATTTTAGAATTTTAGAATTTTAGAATTTTAGAATTTTAGAATTTTAGAATTTTAGAATTTTAGAATTTTAGAATTTTAGAATTTTAGAATTTTAGAATTTTAGAATTTTAGAATTTTAGAATTTTAGAATTTTAGAATTTTAGAATTTTAGAATTTTAGAATTTTAGAATTTTAGATCTTTAGAATTTTAGAATTTTAGAATTTTAGAATTTTAGAATTTTAGAATTTTAGAATTTTGGAATTTTAGAATTTTAGAATTTTAGAATTTTAGAATTTTAGAATTTTAGAATTTTAGAATTTTAGAATTTTAGAATTTTAGAATTTTAGAATTTTAGAATTTTAGAATTTTAGAATTTTAGAATTTTAGAATTTTAGAATTTTAGAATTTTAGAATTTTAGAATTTTAGAATTTTAGAATTTTAGAATTTTAGAATTTTAGAATTTTAGAATTTTAAATTTTAGAATTTTAGAATTTTAGAATTTTAGAATTTTAGAATTTTAGAATTTTAGAATTTTAGAATTTTAGAATTTTAGAATTTTAAATTTTAAATTTTAGAATTTTAAATTTTAGAATTTTAGAATTTTAGAATTTTAGAATTTTAGAATTTTAGAATTTTAGAATTTTAGAATTTTAGAATTTTAGAATTTTAGAATTTTAGAATTTTAGAATTTTAGAATTTTAGAATTTTAGAATTTTAGAATTTTAGAATTTTAGAATTTTAAATTTTAGAATTTTAGAATTTTAGAATTTTAGAATTTTAGAATTTTAGAATTTTAGAATTTTAGAATTTTAGAATTTTAGAATTTTAGAATTTTAGAATTTTAGAATTTTAGAATTTTAGAATTTTAGAATTTTAGAATTTTAGAATTTTAGAATTTTAGAATTTTAGAATTTTAGAATTTTAGAATTTTAGAATTTTAAAATTTTAGAATTTCAGAATTTTAGAAGTTTAGAATTTTAGAAGTTTAGAATTTTAGAATTTTAGAATTTCAGAATTTTAGAATTTTAGAATTTTAGATTTTTTTAGAATGATAGTTTTAAAATTCTAATATTTAAAAGCCCAAATTTCTAAAACTTAATTGTATAATCCTTAAAAATCTTCTAAGTTCTAGAGTTCTTAAATAATTTTAAAGAATTTTGAAATTCATAAATTTTAAAATCCTAAATTTCAAACATTTTAAAATTTCAAAAAATCAGCAAACATACATGCTTTATTTAAAAAAAATAAATTCTTGTAATTTCGATTTTAAAATTAGTTGCAAAAAAATTAGTTTTATAAGTTTTTAAATCTATTTTTAAAATGTCTTAATTTTTAATTGATTTTAATGTTTAAAATACCATTTTTGAAATTTTTATATTATTAATATTTAAGTATGAATTTAATTTATAAATTGATGCCAATTAAAGTAATTTGGTAAATGTCGCAGTGTATATTAAGAAGCTATCCTGCTCATTCCTAATGTAAACGTCAACGTTATCTTTTTTCAGGCAACTAAAATATTAAAATCTGATCATGCCGGAAACCATGAGTTCGCCTCCGTAGAACCCACGGAAGTATTCACGTTATCTCGTACCCCGGTGGCCATCAATCCGCCTGAGATCCAAGATTGGCGGGTTAAACTTTGATCAGCTCGTCGAGAAGCAAAAGTCCAACACCAACATCCAAGCCGGAAGCTGCGGTCAAGGCAAATCCGAGAGCATCCGAAGAATGCCAAGTTGGAGAAGAATCGGCGATTCGGAAGTTAAATTTCGTGAAAAAGTTTATATTATTGTGCAATTAGATGTGTTTGAATAAAAAATAAAATAAAAAACAACACAACAGTTTTTTTCAACAGCAACATAACCTAAAAATCCGAAATGACAGCACACGACAATAGCACGACATTCTAAATAACAAAACCATGCGACGTCGGTCGAATGTCGTACGACAATGTCGTACAATTTCGATTATCGATCGCACGACAAATACGACATTTTGGTGCAAAAACGTCTGACATTCGTGCGATAGTCGCGCGACATTGTCGTGCGACGTCGTACGATTGCACGGACGACAAACGACGGACGTCCGACGAACTTTTCAGTCAGGGTAGTTTATAAGATAGTTTTAAGGTATCCCTTTTCCCTTTTGTAAATTTAGGACCTCCTGCATTTGAAATCACTGAATTGAGGTTTTGCAGCGCGACTGTGTTTCAAATGTAGGTGGCGCCAAAATGAGGTTACTTGCCAAAAATCGTATTCCTTTCTGCTAGATTGAAGACCAAATTCGCTTTATTTCATGATTCCCTGCATCAATCTTAATGAAACTTGTTGCAAAAGACGAGAAATTTTTTTGCTTTAAAATAATGAACATCAACTTTTGGGCGCGCAAAAATTTGTGACCTTTTTCTTTAAAAAACATGTTTTGGAACACGAAAAAATTAGTTTCCCTGTATATATCAAGGAAATAAACAGTTATATAGTTGACAACAGATGTGTTAACGTATATTCAACAACTTTTATTGATTTTTGACAGAATTTCTTGCCAAATAGTCCAAATTACTATCTTTTTCTAAATTTTCAGTTTTCTCATAGAAAAATCAAACAAATATTGGAAAGTTGTACACCAAATTGTTTTTAAAAAAATGTGTTTTTTCCTTCAGATTCAACATTTTTACAAAACTTATGCCGGATTCGGATGAGAAAAATTATTTCCAACAGTTTGGTGTATAACTTTCCAATATTTGTTTGATTTTACTATGAGAAAATTGTAAATTTGGTAAAAGATAGTAATTTGAACTATTTGGCAAGAAAGTCTGTCAAAAATCAATAAAAATTGTTGAATATACGTTAACACACTTGTTATCAACTATATAACTATTCATTTCATTGATATATATCGGGAAACTCATTTTTCGTGTTCCAAAACATGTTTTTTAAAGAAAAAGTTCACTTTGCGCGCCCAAAATTGATGTTCATTATTTTAAAGCAAAGTTTCATTAAGATTGATTCAGGAATCATGAGAAATAATCGATTTTGTTCTTTAATCGGCAGAAAGCATACGATTTTAGGCAAGTAACCTTTGCCACCTACATCGCGCTGCAAAACCTCAATTGAGGTTTTGCAGCGCGACTATGTTTCAAATGTAGGTGGCGCCAAAATGAGGTTACTTGCCAAAAATCGTATTCCTTTCTGCTAGATTGAAGAACAAATTCGCTTATTTCTCATGGTTCCCTGCATCAATCTTAATGAAACTGGTTGCAAAAGACGAGAAAAATTTTTTGCTCTAAAATAATGAATATCAATTTTTGGGCGCGCAAAAATTTGTGACCTTTTTCTTTAAAAAACATGTTTTGGAACTCGAAAAAATTAGTTTCCCTGTATATATCAAGGAAATAAACAGTTATATAGTTGACAACAGATGTGTTAACGTATATTCAACAACTTTTATTGATTTTTGACAGAATTTCTTGCCAAATAGTCCAAATTACTATCTTTTTCTAAATTTTCAGTTTTCTCATAGAAAAATCAAACAAATATTGGAAAGTTGTACACCAAATTGTTTTTAAAAAAATGTGTTTTTTCCTTCAGATTCAACATTTTTACAAAACTTATGCCGGATTCGGATGAGAAAAATTATTTCCAACAGTTTGGTGTATAACTTTCCAATATTTGTTTGATTTTACTATGAGAAAATTGTAAATTTGGTAAAAGATAGTAATTTGAACTATTTGGCAAGAAAGTCTGTCAAAAATCAATAAAATTGTTGAATATACGTTAACACACTTGTTATCAACTATATAACTATTCATTTCATTGATATATATCGGGAAACTCATTTTTCGTGTTCCAAAACATGTTTTTTAAAGAAAAAGTTCACAATTTTTTGCGCGCCCAAAAATTGATGTTCATTATTTTAAAGCAAAAATTTTTTCTCGTCTTTTGCAACCAGTTTCATTAAGATTGATTCAGGGAATCATGAGAAATAATCGATTTTGTTCTTTAATCGGCAGAAAAGCATACGATTTTAGGCAAGTAACCTCATTTTGGCGCCACCTACATTTGAAATGCAGTCGCGCTGCAAAACCTCAATTGAGGTTTTGCAGCGCGACTATGTTTCAAATGTAGGTGGCGCCAAAATGAGGTTACTTGCCAAAAATCGTATTCCTTTCTGCTAGATTGAAGAACAAATTCGCTTATTTCTCATGGTTCCCTGCATCAATCTTAATGAAACTGGTTGCAAAAGACGAGAAAAATTTTTTGCTCTAAAATAATGAATATCAATTTTTGGGCGCGCAAAAATTTGTGACCTTTTTCTTTAAAAAACATGTTTTGGAACTCGAAAAAATAAGTTTCCCCGTATATATCAATGAAATAAACAGTTATATAGTTGATAACAGTTGTGTTAACGTATATTCAACAACTTTTATTGATTTTGACAGACTTTCTTGCCAAATAGTCCAAATTACTATCTTTTTCTAAATTTAAAGTTTTCTCATAGAGCATGAGCATGAGCATGAGCATGAGCATGAGAGACCACCCATGGTTGTCCTTCTCCGTTGCTGAACAGGACCGTAATCTCCTATCAATACAACTGACCATACGCTTAAACGATCTAATGGTGTTTCCCTTATCAACAGCATGTATGAATGCGTTGAAAAGATAAAACATCAAGATCATTAAAACTAGATCTGAAGCAAATAGGTAACAGTCATTGGCCACCAACGGCGCCCGCCATGTCAGTTTGTAGATCTCGGGGGATTGGGACGGGAATGTTAGTTAGCACAGGTTGCTACAAAGGGTGGGTTCTATACGATATCCACACCCCCACGTGTGCCGGAAAACTACTTCTACTTGGGATTTTGTTAGTGGGAAAGGGTAATGGCCAGGATTCATCATAGAGGATGATGATGCGACCCAATAATCAATAAATTTTGTTTAATGATGTGATGTATTATGCATTCTCAAGGCAAACAGTCGGAGGATGCGGATGAGATTATTCCCGGTTATTTGGTGTTGAGTTAAGCATAAATGATTCAATCTTAGACAGCCGGCTGTGGAAAGATAAAACCAAATAAAATGCGAAAACGCGAAATCGTCCGGGTCGAAATACACACACAATCGGGGGGAAAACAAAGACGGAAACGGCAACGAAAATCCGGCGTGATGACCGCGACGCGCACCGTTCGAATTCTCCAAAGCAACTGGCAAACATCGCGAAATCGTCCGGGTCGAAATACAAACACAATCGGGGGGAAAACAAAGACGGAATCGGCAACGAAAATCCGGCGTGTTGACCGCGACCCGCACCGTTCGAATTCTCCAAAGCAACTGGCAAACATCGCGAAATCGTCCGGGTCGAAATACACACACAATCGGGGGGAAAACAAAGACGGAATCGGCAACGAAAATCCGGCGTGTTGACCGCGACCCGCACCGTTCGAATTCTCCAAAGCAACTGGCAAACATCGCGAAATCATCCGGGTCGAAATACAAACACAATCGGGGGGAAAACAAAGACGGAATCGGCAACGAAAATCCGGCGTGTTGACCGCGACCCGCACCGTTCGAATTCTCCAAAGCAACTGGCAAACATCGCGAAATCGTCCGGGTCGAAATACAAACACAATCGGGGGGAAAACAAAGACGGAATCGGCAACGAAAATCCGGCGTGTTGACCGCGACCCGCACCGTTCGAATTCTCCCCTAAATTTAAAGTTTTCTCATAGAAAAATCTAACAAATATTGGAAAGTTATACACCAAATTGTTGGAAATAATTTTTCTCATCCGAATCCGGCATAAGTTTTATAAAAATGTTTATTATGAAGGAAAAACACATTTTTTCAAAAAATCATAGGTTTGCGCTATTTGTTCATAGGTGGCGACACGTGTCTTTTAGCTTTGCTGCAAATTCTCTATCCAGGTTTTTAAGCGAAAATGGCGTTCGAATGATGAACGCCCGAAATGTCAAAATCGCGCAGTAGCACCAACATTAGAAAAAAAAATGTGGCTGTCATGCCATGGCACACTTGTTCCGTAATGTTGGTACCACTGTGTGATTTTGACATTTCGGGCGTTCACCATTCGAACGCCATCTTCGCTTAAAAACCTCGATAGCGAAAGCTACAATTCGCGATCAAAAGCTCAAAAATTCTGACAGATGGCGCAAAGCATCGAAGGATGACGATTCAAATTTTCGCTGTTCGGTTACATAGGAATGCAAACTTAAAATTGAATTTACAGCTCATAGAACAACTTTTGAGAAAAAATTCAAGTAGTACGATTGTTAACTCTTTGCCCTCTATAAATTAACGCAATAAAAAAAAATTTGAAAAAAAAATAATTTTGAAAAATAATATTGTTTAAAATGATAGAGCATCAAAAGTTAACAAAGTATCAGCTCGAATTTTTGCTCAAAAGTTGTTTTGAACGCTGGAATTTAACAAATCAGAATTCGCATACATAACCTTAAAGGGCGGAAATTTCAATCGACATTCTTCGCTCTGTTCTGCTACTCAACACTAGGTGTCGCTGTCGTTTGGCTCTTGAACGGCAATATAGGCCCCCAAAACCAAAGCTAAAAACTTTATTCGCCACCTACATTCGAGTAGGAGAACTTTGGTGCAAGGTTACGTTTACGTTTTTGCGCGATAGGTGCAAAGGGGAGTGAAAACTATTCTAAGGTTTTTTAACAGAAAATTGATCTTTTGGAATAAAATAAAGTTAACAGGAGGTAAGAAATAAAAAGTTGTATCGACTGACTTTTTGATTTTTTGCCTTTTTCATTGAAAATTCTGAGATCCGGATTGAAAACGCGAGAATGAGGTTAGATTGCTAATTTTGAAAATCAATCCAATTATCATTTTTTAAGCAGATCTTTGCTTTTATGGTAGAAGTGACTTTAAAAAATATTTGTCCACTTGAATAATCTACATTCTCAATTGATTAGTTAGGTTTTGGTTGATTAAAAAACTCCCTTATTTTGAATCAGATAATGAACAGGTCAATCAATAACAAAAATATTTTCGTTTATATCAATTAAGCTATTTAATTCTTACCTGAAAATGGTATAATTTGCTATTAATGTCGATTTTATGATGAAAAAATCAAATTTCAAACCAATTTACTCGCTGTAGGTTATAATGAAAACATCACCCCAAGTTTGAGCGCCCTCTAGTGGGGGGTAATTTTGACGTTTTATCGAGGGGGATGACACTTCGCGATTTGAACGAAATCGTGCCAAATCGCACCACATTCCTTCATCCTTGCTCATCTTACCTTCATCGCGGTCTTTTTTGCTCATCGCGCCCAAATCGCGCCAGATCGCGCTCATCGTGTACATCGTGCTCAGATCGTGCTCGAATGAAATTTTTCATTCATGCAGTCAGGGTTGCCATAAAATATTCGTTCCAGCAGTTTTCCATGAAACTGGCCGCACTGTTGAAATGTTTGTTTTTATGATTTCGAGCAGTCCAAAAAGGTAAATAAACACAATATTTTTTCGGGACGGATTGCCGCCGCTGCCTGTGTTGAATCTTTATTCCCGCGTCCCGTGAACCAGAACCGGAAAATGTTTTCTGCCGGAAGTTTTTCGTTGAGTTTGTGCTGAAGCCTGCCAATTTCGGTATTTGTTTATTATTTACATAAAAAGCTAATAAGCTAATTTGATTAAAACAATGATTATTTTCGTAGATTCATTTTTTTCGTTTTCGGGGGACTGCAACTGCACGCCTAACTGCTACTGCTAACGAGCCGATAGAACTCTGGACCGGTGTTTTTGCAGGGCCATACGCACGAGCCAAAAGCCGGAAACAGGTTTCGGAAGCGAGAGACAGATTCACCGGAACGAAGAGGACGATTGTGGTTAGGAAAACTTTTGAGGACAAGCAACAACTGTAGTCAGTTCAGCAGGAGTGAGCAGGTTGGCTACACACGCCTCTTCGCCGGAGTCCCACCGAGCGATGCCACGCGCTGGTCATCGTGTCACAACCCTCGACGGCAATGGCGATGAGTGCCATCGGTAGAGAATCATTGCAGATGCGCACTTCCGGACCGGTGAATCGACGGGGGCCTTTCCGTCGAAGGTGTTGCCAACCACTCGGCCACCACTGCTGCTAGACTCGGCCGGATTGACCAGCACTTCGGGCTTGACGGAACGGGCCGCGGCTAGCCCAATTCAGGGGGCCTTTAGAGCGAATCAATGAAAGCCTGCAGGGCAGCCTTGCCAATCAATAAGATGTTCTTGGTCGACCCAGGAATGATGATTCCGAGAGTAGGCGATCGCATGTAAAGACTTCTCTTGCATGCTTTCAAAAGCTAATTTACTAAAACAGTTTTTATATTCGTAGATTTGATATTTTTTTTCTTCGGAGACGGAACACGAACTGGAGGTCAACTGCACGTTCACTTGATGCTTCTAATCCGGTTGATTACTGGACCAAGCTGACGTTTCTGATCAACCATACGCATGAGCCAAGAGCCGGCCACATCAAGTACATGCTTCTTATTTGGGCATGTCCCTGGAAAAGGTGCGCACTTTTTGGGCGGGTGCACTTTTCGAAAACCCTCCGTAAATGCAGAAACCGGTTTCAGATGGTTGTCATCCAAAGAAGGCAGGATTTCTCACTCGAACCCAGTGGACCAAGTACATGGCCGGGCAGCGGTCGAAGAAACATTGCGACATCGCGCACGTTCTGGGCGTTGACGTTGTCGTTGCGCCTCTCCAACACGTGCAGCGAAATCCGGCGGACACAGGCGCACAGGATCTGGCGGTTAATGTCCTCGCAGAACGGCGTCGAGCCGTCCAGCGGCAGCACCATGTTCGTTATTCACAGGTTCAGTCAACTTCGCTGTCGATAACCAATGCATTTCTGCAAGCTTGTTTTGCAGGTCAAACACCGTGTCATCGTACTATAGCGGATCGTACATGAAGAAGATGCCCCGGTGTCCTTGTCCTGTCCTGTCCTTGCTGAACAACTGGGAGCTGTGGCACAGATTTTCCTCGGCGAGCTTTGATGCGTTGTTGGCGCCACCATCCTATGAGCGATCCCACGAGCTGATTAGCGTGTTGGGAATCATCAGCGTAACATTGTCCTGGTCGATCCAGCCGCAATCCTTGACGGCACTAGCGACGTGCGCCAGCTGTAGCGAATCATCCCAGACGTGCACTTCCGATCCAGTGAATTGGCGGAGGTCCGTCCGTCGAAGGTGTTGCCAACCATTTCGGGACTAAACTCGGCCAGTTAATATAAGGAATATGTGTGTGTGATATTGTGACAGTGTTACTTACAAAAATTAACAAATTTAATATTCACGAAATTCTTTATTCGAATTGCATTTTCACAAAATTAAAAGCGAAATATTTCACGTTTTAGTAGTTGTTTAGATTTTTAGATCGAGCTGCTGCTTGACCGATCAGATTTGTTTAAACGGATGCACCAGCACTGCACTGCTATCTGCCGCTCGAACTGCACTTTTGGACGTCTTTAAAATCTGGGAGTTTTTTTTTCATCAGAACTGCAGAACAGCAGCGAAGCGGACGATTTCTTCATCAGTCTCACCTCTACGGGTCTAACGTCGTCAGCTGGCAAGCTGAAAGCCACACTGCTTGGCGGCGGCTATATTAAGGATACCAACCGCGTCGTCCTCGATCGGCGACGACTTACCGGACGTCACCAGCTGGTTTCGGTGGTCGGCCCAGCGCGTCTTGCAGAACGAGTTTATGCCGATTACGTTCACGTACGCGTCAATGTCCTGGCAGCTGAGAATGGCCGCTATTTCCTGATGACTGAAAAAACTGTTATCAGATTAAGCAAGATTTGTACAGTGTTGGCTTGCTTACCTGCAGGGCAATCGGGATGTCCGTGCAGCCGTTGAGCGCGTGGATTAGCTCATCGATACACTCGACCCACTCGTAATTGTAAATTGCTACCCGCGAACCGTCCACGGCCACCACCAAACCGTCCTTCGGGTTGAACGTCCCGAGCGACTGTGCCAACGTGGGGTAGATTCCGCACATGGTTTTGTTCTCCGAGTCTTCATTGTTGAACATCTGCAGATGCTCGTCCGAGCCGTTTTCCATGTCGTGTGCTCCAGGCTTGTGCTGAATGATATTGGACAGGTGCTGGTGTACTTGTACACGCGGGCAGTAGGTTCGACCAGAAGTCGTGCAAGACCTCGCAGAAAACCCACGACAAATCGGCCAGTTCGGCGTCTAAAATTGCACACTTTTCAGATGCCGAACAAGAAGATCAAGAATGTGAGTTACGGCTATCGAGTTGCGCCGGGCTCGCAACGACAGAGTACGCGTGAGTCCTCGCCGTTGGGCAGTCCTTACCCACTGGGCGGTGGCGACGACGATCCGTCCGGATTGGTGGTCGAGCAGCTGATCGGCGGCGTATTCGGCAAGGAGTTGGGCGGGTTCATCATGAACCGTTGATCCACTGCAGGAAATTCTGGTTGCAAAGCGTGTTCAGAGCCTGCTGGATGAGCAGGTTCTCGTGCTCGGAACTGATGCTGCTGATACTTAAACCAGCCGTGGCCACCGTTACAGCTGCTGCAATCGATACAACCAGACCACTTCTGTTGTTGCTACTGGTTGTTGTCGTGGTGCTTCCTCCACTCGAAATCGAGCTTGAGCTGCATCTGGCCGAGCTGCTACTTCACGAGCTTCCACTGCTACTTCCACCGAAATACTTCTGATCTGGCTCCTCACGGCACTGCTCATGGCCGTGGATCCAGAACTACCAACTCAACCGGCCAGCTCGAGCGATCGTGCGTCCAGCTAACTGATAAGGTTGTTCCTGGTCTGGATGACGTTCGCCGTCACCGATGTTGAAGACCGTCGGCGGGTTGGACGAGGACTACATAGGAACCGTATTGTTGGCCGCTGCCGCTACAGTAGAGTTGAGCGCCGCCTCCAAGAAACTTTTGCCAGTGGTGTTGTTGTTGGAAGAGTAGACTTGAGCCTTGATTTCCTCCCGTCAGGCTAAGATTCGAGAGCGACTGCTGCTGGACCTACACGGTCTGTTCGGACGTTGGAATCAGAGACTGGAAAAAAACAAAATCAGCGCACGGAACCAAATTCAACCGTAGACCATCAAATTAACCAAGCGTCCACCCGCCACCGGAATTTTTACTAGAAACTCAACTTCGTTCCACGACGACTTCTGTCACAACCTGCGCCGCAGCCACAGGCTCTTTGATTAGGTTTGTTTCCCTAAACTTCAGCGACCAGGACAGGGACCTCATTTTTCTTATCCTCCTGCAACCACTTTCTCCTTCTAGTGTTCTGGGACCTTCTTTCGGCCTTCTCGGCCATAGGAACTGGGGCGGCGACAGAGGGTGTCGCTTGGGCTGGCAATTCAACAGCTACGACTTCCTTGCAGCTTCCTCGCCTTTTACAGAAGTCACTCCGGCTTGAATGGTCGTCTTCGGTGGCGCTCGTCGTGGCGGCAACATCATCGGTTGGCTCTTCAGGAACTTTCTCGCAGCCGCCGTCCTTCTCCTTCATGGCGGCTTTTAGTTATCCTTCCTGAACGAGAAACTTTGGAAGGACCATTTTTTTAGACCTTGATCGCGATCGATGGAGAACTTGGCCTACACAGCCGACGGAATTCCGTGAGTTTGGTTATGGAAGGTTATGATAATCCGGTAGAAAATCCGTTCTCCAACAGTCACTTTTCCCACGTGTTTATTTGGTTATGTTTTCCTCTTCCACTGCTCGAATCGAATTTCAGCAACACCTGTTATTTAGTAGCTGTCTAACTCATTCGAGCAGTGGACAGCTGACATCGCGCGATTTTTCTACAACGCGCTCACATCGCGATGAAATCGTGCCAAAACGCGCTCATTCTTGGCAATCGTGGCAGATCGCTTTCATCGAGGGTCATCGCAGTTGAATCGCGAGCTCATCTCGGGAGTGTCATCCCCCTCGCGTTTTATTGCCTATTACATCGAACAGAGTTGGAATCAGGGATGGAATAATCGCAAAAAAATATTTTCGCTTGCGAACTTTCTTCAAAAAAAGAGAGGAGGCGAATCACTCAAAAGAAAATCGCTCCAGAAATTTTCCATGAAATTTAATATGCCGCTGATTTCTGTGAAAATCTTAACTTAAAATCATTTGTTTCACTTTGTTTACACATATTGCCCATCTACAATATGTGACAGGTCATTTTTCGACGTGTGACGTTACACTTGCAAGTGTCCATAAACCACGTGGACACTTTTTTGGCAATCTACCCCCCCCCCCTCGTGGACAATTGTCCATACAAAAAAAAACTTTTTTGTATGGATCGTAGACAATCACCCCCCTTAAGTGTCCACGTGGATTATGGATGGTCTAATGATGATTTTTATTGATTCCTTTTACCGATCCGAGTCGAGCCATGCTCCCTTAGGATGTTTTCTCTTGATGAACGTCCAAAGATTTTCTTCTGATGTTGATTATTCCATCGCTTGATTATTTGTTCGCTGCGAACAATTTTAAGTTTTGTTTTATGTTTTTGGACCTCAAACTTCAGTGAAAGTTTTACCCCACTTCTCTCTGCCGTAGAGGGCTCATATTTGGCATGATCTTATCTTCTGTATGACAAACAAACGCTGAAAGACAAAACTGCTGTTGGATGCATATTAGAATGTAACAAAAATTACTTTTTGGCGGGCATTCAAGGGTTTGTTCCGGTGGGCATACTAAGCCCTAATCCAAAATATGAGCTTGATTGGACGTAACAGGAGCTGGCGCTTTGCATTTGAATTTTAAATGAAATTTAACCTGCAAAAAAAGATTTTTTCAAAAATTTCACTTTTTGAGACATTTTGGCCACTGAAGCGTTTTATTTCAACATCATTGGCGTGCAGATCCTTGTGCATCTTTTAGTATATATAACATTGAAATTTGGAGCACCCTGGAGCTCGGTACAGACCTTCAAAGTTTGGCATTTTTTCGAAAATTTGACCCCAGCAAAAACAAATGGCGTCTAGGGCGTCGCGAGGCGCGACGCATATCTTTTTTGCCGGGGCCGATTTTTCGAAAAAATGTCAAACTACACGCCAATGATTTTGAAAATAAACGCTTTAGTGGCCAAACTGCCTCAAAAAGTAACATTTTTGAAAAAATCTTTGGGGTATTGCGATTGTCCACGATCCATACATTTTTTTTGTGTGGGCAATTGGGTCCTAAAATAAAGCTTAGATTGCTGAATTTATTGTTTACAGCGATAAAGCTTTGTCTGATTACAATGACCCTTTGTACCTCCCCAAAGAGTTTGAAATTGATTTTTAAATCAATTTTGAAAAATTAACTTCGCGGTCCTTCTTGACAGAAAAGGTCCTACTTGACTTGTTCCAAGGGGACCATAGTTGATCCATCGAAAAAATGTTGTCTTGTAATTTTTTTTTTGCATTAAAATGAAAAAAAATGATCAGGAATGGTTCAGGAATCAGGAATTTTGATCGTGTTTTTTAGCGTTGTAGATAAAAATTGACATAAGGCGGGCTTTAGTACCCAATTGTCCACGAAGGGGGGGGAATACAGTGTCCACGTGGTTTATGAATGGTCCCAAAACAAAAAAAATACCTTTTGTCAAATGGGGCACATACTCTTTAATTATTTGTGATTTGCAATTTTATTGAAGTATTACCCTATCACAACTATAGTAAAATCTAGCATGTTCCATCCATTTCTAAGGTATGATCCTGGATGCAGTATGAATCCGTATGCAATCAGTTTCATGAAACATTCAGATGTAAAAATAACTAAAAAAATATATTCAATTTTTTCTAGAGCTGCATTTGTTGTGTTAGAATCACTATTTGGAAAAGGAGTGTAAACTGCTAAGGCAACACAGTTTGCAAAAATTGTTAATAATATCAAATACTCGAACGGTCTGAAAAGAAAGATATTGTTGATTGATTATTATTGAAAATCTTCAAGCGACTCTATGGAATGTTCTAAGACAAACACCCAAAGGAAAAATATATCTCAAAATCTGCAACAGTGGATTTGCCGCAGAAAATGTCACATTTTATAACATTTTTTTTGCAGCAAGCCCGTAGATCATTTTTGCCCGCGTGTAAACATTTCATCGATCTGCAGTTCTCACCAACACATATAATGCTGGCCCGTCCCCGAGCAACACTCCAAAGAGAAGCATATGTTGGTGCTCTTTCACTCTCATTTCATCAAGCGTCCATGGCGAGGTGGTAGCGTGTCGGATCAATAACCAAAAAGTTGATGGTTCAATCCTCGTTCTGTTAAGGGTTTTTTTTTGTGAAATACAACCAAAAAGCCGTCGGTAATGTCGATAATTGTCGGTAACGGGCAAAAATGTCATACCCCTATATCGCAAAAAATGCATGAGGACAGTTTTCATGCAGATTCTGATATACTTTCACGCCGCCATGCATCACAATCATGCGACCGCCGTTTGGGTGCAGGAAGACATATATTCACTTAGCGCCTTCCGAGGATATCAATGTGCTCAGTTCTCAAATGATAGATAATCACAATTTTTTCATACATGAAAACTTTCGGAAAAATCGTTTACTATGTTCCCCCTGTAGGGTCTAGCCCTCCGAGTGTGCTTCCCCTTGGCACAAGTTGTGTGAGAAGAGTTGTGAGTGAGAGAGAAATTATGCGCGAGAGTTTAGTCTGGTACTGGCAGTGAGCGAGAGCGCACGGCGCGATGCGGGGAAGGATAACGCGAGTGCTATCGGTGATTTCGGGAGTTGTGATCACAGGAGGCTGAAGAAGCAAAAAAGTTAAAAAAGTCAACAAACGAAAAAAGGCAGAACGAAGTTTGTCGGGTAAGGCTTATATTGATATAAATATGGGTCATTCCATCTGAAGCGGAACAGCATTTGAAAATTACCCTCTCCGATCCTGCTCAAATTTGGCAGGGTTGTTGATACTATCAAAACATGCAAGAATCCCGAATTTCATCCAAATCGGACCACCCCCTCCTTTTTTGTACCTCCCCAAAAAATCGACTTTTTGGCGATTTTTGAGCGAAACCCCTATCTTCAAACGGCGATTGCTCAGGAACCACAAATCTTAGAGGGTCGGTCTTAGACTCAATTTTGAAGGAAATTGGACGTAGAATCCATTTCCGGGATCAAAATTTGGATTAAAATATTTTTTTTACCTGTATTGCGCAATTGAAAACTTTAAACGGCCGTATCTCAAAACACCCAAACTTATTTTTTTTTATTTGACCTCACCATCGTGTTCCCCGGCCAATTTTACATAAGAATCACTTATCGACAGAAATGAATATGTTTCGTTCCAGAGATATCGAATTTTAAAGTTTTGTGTTTTCGAGATTACCTACATCAGCTTCATTCACCGCATCTGCTAGAAGCACACAGGCGGGCTGATCAATAACTGCTACCTGGTCATTTATTGAAATAATGTTTAATCATATTCATAAATAATCTTTATCAAATTGGGCAAAAATTGACTGTATAACACTGTAGGAAACTGGAGATTAATCGCGAATGTTTATCTGCTCAAAAATATGAATAAAGTGATTTTCTGTGCTAACCCACAGGACAGAGCAATAACGACACACAGTAAAGGGCAGAATTGGATTCCGACGGAGCGAGCAGGAAAATGCAATTAATCTTGTTAATGACACTGAACAATTATTGCACGATACATTATTGAGTAAAAAATATGAATTAAAATGAATAAAATTTGTTGATACGTTGTACTCTAGTGAAGGACGATCACAAGGAGTAGGAAAAGGATTTCTGGAAAGTATAAAACTGAAAAATGTAAGAAAATCTCAAAGTTTGATCTGCTGCAAAGCGGCTAATTCCCCAAATTTAGTTGCGATGATTTCGACACCGTCCGCAGCAGTGTTTTTTTTTCTCTTCTATCATTCTTGGATTTTTGGAACACAGTACGGCTGCTGTCCTCACGTATAAGGATTTTTTAAATTAAATATACCTTGACCAAAATCATCTTTTAATCAAATGGAGCTGGCTCACAATATAAAAATTGATTTAATATGATCAATCTTTTAAACCATAAATCAGATTTTCCAAATTATGGTAAAATGTCAATAATAAACTATAATAATAATAATAATAATAATAATAATAATAATAATAATAATAATAATAATAATAACGCAGGTTTTGGGGGTTTTGCTGAATGGCACTGTTTTGCTACCGCCCATGATAAAGGCCCTAGTCATGGCCTCGGAGGTAATCTAAAACGGTTAGCAACACGTTAAAAAACGGTGCATTCAAAATAACTAGGCTTAGTGATTTTTCACGCTCAAAAATAGCAAATTTCACGGGGACCTCAATTTCAAAACAACAAATTTCACGCAAATTTCGCGGAAAGTGAAAAATGCTAAAATAACTCTGAAAATCTATTGTTCAAATCACAGAAACTATTTTTTATGCTTAATTATACAGCAATTCCATTTGAAAAGAGCCTAAACCGAAAAAAAGTTCTCCGATCGGGCTCAAAATTTTTCTTGGGGTTCCTGGCCAAAATAATTAGACCCGTATTTTTTTGTTTGGCCATTGGGGTGACCTACATCGGTTCAAAAAATGGCCATTTTCGTCATTTTTCGCAAAAACCTCTTTTTCCGAAAAATCATAACTTAGACGCAAAAGAAAGGTGATGAGTTTGGCTATTTGGGAAAAATAGTAAGAAGTTTCAAAAATCTAGCTTACCATTTGAAAAAGTCGCATGAAAACTTAAAATGGCGTTTTGACCGTATCTGGACCAAAGAGCCTATGTCTGAAAATATTTTATCGGATTCCTTGGAAAATTTCACAAATTATATCAAAAAATTGGCGATGTCGAACCGTACGTTTCAGAGATATGATTTTTTGAAAATAAAAACTGAGTTTTTCGACGCGCCACGCGCAAAAACGGGAAAATGACGAAATCGGCAAAAAATCAACTTTTTTCACTAAAACTGCGATAACTTAAAAATTTCAGCGATGACCTATAGATGTTTTGGGTATCAAAATTTTCGTAGTTGAAAGACGCAACTTTTGTTACCATAACATTTAGGCTCTTTCCAAATGGAATTGCTGTATATATTATTCTTCAATAAACTAAAAAAATCTTCACTAAATTTGAACGTTACACAAAAAAATCTCATAATTTTCAATAAAGTTACCACCTGGTTTATGGATGGTTTATGGCTCTATTTATATTTTAAAACAAAATGTAGGGCATGTGTATTATCAAAAAAGTTTTCGCTGATTTGCTTCTGTTATATCAGTTTACATTTTATTGAATTTCAAATCAAAGCAAGATTCAACAATCTTGTCCAGCCAAAATGAGTAAAATAGTTTGAATTTTCTGCGACATGTAGCCCTCTCTGGCTGTCGATCTTCTCGATATCAATATTGCTCCAGTTGTAAAAAAAATGACAGTACATTCATGAAGATTGTTTTGTCCCTTCAGTATCGACAACGAGAAAATCCACTGTTATTAGTAATTGAACAATGGTATCGTTACAGTTTCACACAAA